>NW_028277170.1:13258281-13410625 GCF_051122295.1 Plectrocnemia conspersa
ATATATATAAATATAATTCTTTGTGAAAAAAAATTCAACGCTGCACTAAACATTTCAATCAATATATATATACTATGTTTACAGTGTTTTTAGAACAAGCTAAAGTTCAATAAATTCAAGAAATAGCAAATCTAATAATAAATAAATAATTAAGTTTTTACTGCGACTTACCAATAATTATAATAGCACGGTACTATTTACTAACGTTTAAAAAATACACTGGTAAAACAATTACGCTTCATAATTTTATATATATTATATCAACATACGATTGTCGCCTGCCTGTAATTTCACTTCTAAGTTACATTCGAATTATTCACATAAATTATTTAAAGCACTTAAACCTCACGTCATAAATATGTATTTTGCAAGACAATAAAAAAAAAATCGCACGCTTATGAATATAGTATAATCGCAAATAATTAATGTTTGTATTTCGCGTTTTCTAATACACAATAAATTAACTTTTAGGTAAAAAATATTTATATGTATATATAAAATAACTTACTATCTGTAGATACACATGATGGCGTCGGCAGCACAAGTCGAGAGCTTACAGTAAATTTCTCAACTGCAAAGAAAATAATTATTAGTATAGTAGCGAATATCGCCAATTTTCACGGAGGAGAGCGAAGTCTACCTGTTGCACCCAGCCTGCACGCCCGATTGTTGTGAAACTGCAACTGCGTCTAGGTGGTCCCTAGAGTGGAGGGGAGACTTCCCCTGTACATGGTGGTCATAATTTAACGAAATAATACTTTTTATTTAAATATTTTTTTTTAAATATCATTCTGTAGTTTCTTATTCTAATCATTAACATATATTTGTGGTCTGACACACTACGCATTTTTATCTAAAAAAATCTGAGAGTGTATTAAATATATAAATGTTTTAACAAAAAAAATCATGTACATATTTTGAAAATACATCTTTTGGGCTATTGGTAAAAACAATGACGGTACTGTGTTACTCGGAAGATTTAACTGGGTTATTCTCAAATAATTTAAGAATATTTTATCACCTCTGGGCGCTTTGATCTTTGGGTTATTTATTAATGACATTAATACGGCAGTTAAAAATTTAAGTTTTCTTTTGTATGCAGACAATTTTATGTTGTTCTCGACCTGTTGCGGACAACTTCTCTCTACAAAGTGATTTAGATTTTTAAAAAGAGATGTGCTTCAAATATTTTGCGGTCGCTGGTCGAAATACTGTTAGCAAAGTAGGCATCGAAAAACCTTTCGCCTTAAGATACGATTAATAATGATCAAAATCCTAATCATTTTTAAAGTTTAGTAACCCTAAGGGGTGTGACTTCCCAGCCAGAAAGACGCAATTAGAAACTGGTAATAGTTTATTAGATTATTTTACATATATATCGAGTATCGTTTTTTCTGAGCAGTGGTGGGAAAGCTGGCGGAAGGATGATGTTCCATGAAAGACTCTCAGGGGTTTTACATGCGGCAGTGACAGTGTCTGGAGGTCAGTTTCTCTATGCTGCAATGATCGTATTTGGGAGTCTTATGCCGTATCTTCGCTTTTCCGCCAATGGGTGCGCATCTACCAGTCAGACCGAATCTGCCAACTCTCCATTGAAGACCAGCCTTAACTATTAAGGGTTGCAAATCGCATGACGAATCATAATCATGCAGCGATCATCCAGTCAATCGTTGCACTCACTTCTTAGAATTTGCACTTTTGTTTATTATTATTTGAAAAAATTCATTGAACCTTTGCATTTAGCGGCATTTTATTTTTTATTATTTACATTTGTTTATATTTGGAATAAAAAAAATATTAGATAATTTAAATTTAATTTGTTAATGCGAATCCAAGAAAGCAATGTATATGGTGGGTTCTGACACTTCTTTTTTAAAATTAATATGAAATGCAAAGCTTTAAGATTAGATTAAATTAAAATAT
This sequence comes from Plectrocnemia conspersa, assembly GCF_051122295.1. Lineage (NCBI taxonomy): Eukaryota > Metazoa > Arthropoda > Insecta > Trichoptera > Polycentropodidae > Plectrocnemia > Plectrocnemia conspersa. The sequence goes on from NW_028277170.1 coordinate 13,260,205, forward strand.
ATAAAAATTTGTTAAATTTGTTTAAAAAAAATTGTTTTTTGAATATTGCGCGTTATATAAATTGATATATTTTGTAAAGAAATTACAATGCGCAGTATTAAAAATATTATTTGCAAGATATAACAGTATGCGGTGTTACTGTTGCTTCTCGTTTCGCAGTGATTTTTTGTTTTTAATTCATAATATTATTGAAAATGACAAATAGTATGAGACTCGTGTTTTTAAAGTAGAGTGAAGTGTAAATTAAATAACAGCAATTTGTGTATTGTTATCGAATTAAATAACAAAGTATATTGTGATGATTGTTGCAGCTGAAGAAATGTATCTTATATATTTCAATCTTCAGCCTTTCGGCAAAAACAGTTGCTAGAAGAGTTGAGCACATGCGAATGATTTTAAGTAGTTAAATAATTTATAAGACTTGTAGAAATTCAAGGTGTTTAAAGCCATTGATCTTGCTGCAATAATGCATTTTATTTGTTAAAAATCTATTTGACTGAACAATTTAAAAACTTCCATCTTTTCTCAACTCCAATTCAGTGTTTTATCTGCAAAGTGATGACATGCTAAACGGCAAATTCCAAGAAACTATTTTACTAGAAACATGATTCTATAAACGCGTCTTTCAGGCGACTAATATGGTCAATTAAGATCATATGCTCGGACATTTATATTTGTATTTGGCAGCATCCATATGAAAAGATGAAACACATAAAATCAGATGACCATTTGTATTTAATTTTGAACTTCAGTTTGATTAAATCTTATCCCAAAAAACCAATTAAATTATTCTCATTATTCAAGCTTATTATGTTAAAGATATAACGTTACATTTATTATTAATTTTTCGCAGATTTATCTGTTTTCACAATAATAATTTCATATTTGTGAAAACCTGTTTTTTTGTAATTTAAATATCATTTATCTATAGAAATTTTATCGAGTTTATTTTCTAGCCCGCCGAGCCTAAATTATTTGCAATCTAGCCCTTTACAAAAACATTTTATCGATCCCTGTCATTGTTATGAAGATTATTAACATTGATTTCAAACTCAAAAAAAAAATTTTAAGCATCAGTGCAACGCGCACACGACTTTTATATTTATGATGTTATTTAATGAGCATTACTAATGATTTTTGCACTAATTACACATATATTTTATTACATTTGACATTTTGATAATAAATAAATAAATTTAATGTTTGCGTAACATATGAATCGCCCTGCACTTAAGGAGACATGCGCATCACAGATGCAAAATACACGTCATATAAACGCATTTCGGTGTATTTGTGTACATTTATATTATACGATAAAACACACCGATGTATATTATCGATCCGTTGTTTTATTGCATCTTGAGTTTGTTGATATAAAAATATGATAATAATTTAATAGAAATGTAACGGACATTTGAATATTGAATATTTCGTGTTTCGATTTTTTTCTTTTGTTAAGTATAATTATATCGTAAAGAATCAACATTTATTGTTATTTAAATATATTTTAATGCAACATAGTAAAATTAGTAATTACAAATTTACCTTATATTACGAAATCTAATTTTTGCTTTTAGAATTTAACAGCGTTATAAACAAGAAAATTGAAGTAAAATGTTAATAGAAAAAAATATTGCAATTATCTGTTGTTACCATTATTTATTAATGAACCTCATGGATAATGTCAAGAAGCGTCCGGGACACAAAGAAATAGACGTTTTATCAGAAAATCCGAAGATCAAAAAGAGGTATGTATATGATAACTATATTTAAAAATAAATATTTGTTTTTTCAGTTTTTTTAAGAACAAAGTAAAAATAAATTGCATCAATCCGATAAATATGTACAATATTTTTCTATACCGATGCGATATTTTTTATATTTATAGTGTATTCATTTTAATAAAAACTGTATTTTTTTCAACTCGTCTGGGGTAAAGACCTGTATGATGAGTCATATATAACAAATTGTAAGATATACCCATAATTTAAAATTATTTGTGTATATTTTCAATCTTAGTGAATATACTTACCATCAATTTTATTCTTTATTTCATTTAACATTTAGTATATACATACCTCTTAGTCTTTCGCACAGCAGTGAGGATCTTCAAGCGACGAAAAATATATTTGTTAAATAATTGAGATAAATAAAAGATATATTTGAGATTAAATAGTATAATTTATTATATCATTAAGATTAAACAGATTTAATAACAATTTAATATTCAATAGTTGACATTGTGAACAATTGATTCTAAATACGTGAAGATATTAATATTAATTTTACACAGTTAACAGAATGTTGTTTTGCATTAGTAACTTAGAAGGAATTACATTTGAAACGTTATGTATCGATAAATACGTATTTTTAATAATTTACTAAGAAGTCTAAAATGTCATTAAACAAACTTTTAAGTCATATTTATAAAGCCGATTGGCGAAAGTATTTTATTTTTGGTGTTTAGGAAACGAATATGATTTTAAACAAATGCGATTTTTTCGCCCACTTTAATTGATTCTATGTCGATCAATACCGTTTCTGCCTTTGGTCTTTCTTCTATGCAAATCTGCTCGAAACTTGGATACTTTCTTGGAGGTGAACGTGACTGTTTGGGTATGAAGCACAGGACCTTATACATGAACAGATTCATATAAAATGCTACTATCAGGAAAATCGTAAAGGTCAAACCTGTAACATTGTGAGCCGAGTACGAGGTTTTCGAGGTTACTTCCACGTCAAAGGTATCGGTGTTGTTCAAGGACAGGCTGCAGGATTGTCCATCATCCGAGTTAGACACGCAGCCCGTAAAGCGCATTTCTTCCAAGTGCTTGAGAAAGTCGTACTTGCTCTTGTAGTTGAGCTTTATCTGAATAAGTGTATTCGAGTGAGTGGCGGTATAATAAAGGCTAGCCATTAAGCCTACAGCAAACACTATCAACAGGCATAGGTTGACACCCCAAAACAATCTTGTAGCGTAAGAGACTGGAGCATTGCGACGACCACGTCTATAATAAAATAAATAAAAAGTTTAATTAAAACGTATTTATAAAAAAACATATATAAATAAATATACCTGCGATGTGGGCGTTCCATCTGAGTCGATTGTATTTAATATAAATTTCTCGATGATCCTATATGCACGTAAAAAAATATTATTAATGTAACATATTTAAAAAAATATATATATTACACATATCAATTGCATTTAAAATATTGTTCTAGTTAGACAGGATTTTTAAAATTAATTTTATTTTAATTCTTACTTATTATAAAATAATAAAGTCTTACATATTTAATAATAATAGTGAAACATATCAAATTTACTACATAGGTGTATGTATATGCATGGTTTAGCAGCTTACCGTAAATAATAATAAAATAAAAATAAATATAATACGGGTAAAAATTAAGTAAAAGTTAAAATTGGCATAGCTAAAAAGAATAAAATATTCATTTGAAGCCCCGTGAAGTTTTTACGAATATCGATGCTCACATATTGCTATTAAATATTCAAGTCAGATAAGTGGTTTAAGAATAAAATCATAACTACAACGGTGATGCATTGATTTTATTAATAAGTAATTAGATTTGGTTTTAGCTTTGTTTTAATCCAAAATAAACACAATTTACGTTAAAAATTGGAAAAATCAACGCTTGCAATTATTAAATTATACATTTCTGCCAAACGCGAATATAAATCAACTTTATGATAATAAATACTTTTATTTAAATCAATTATATATTTTATATTACACCGCACACCATTATGTAAAAAATATTATAAAATAGTTATTTATAAAAAATACTATTTATATACATAAAAAATAAAAGCCGGCAAATACAATTTAATACGAAAAATTCAATGATTCGCACTTATTGTTTATCGGAACTGTTTATTATATTTAATTATTATTGTGTTTTTAGTTAGCACGAACTCTTAAATTCTTACCGATCGGAGAGCGTAGTTAACGTTGCACTGGTTTAGATGCAACTAAATTGCAGCAAAGGATCGGAACTGAACTGTGAGCTACCCAGCTTCCCCCATCACGTCGGCCGGGTAAACTATGAAGTGAAGTATGGGGGTGTATTTCATAGTACAGTATGTTTTTAATGTGTTTGCGAATACGAATTAAAAAAACTTATTAAGTATCTTTGATTATTGTTTAAAGCGTGTATAAATTCTCAATTATAGGAACTACAAATATACACCGAGATGTTATGTAAAATAAAATAAGAAGACCGAGAATTTTAAAAGGTTTGTAGAGGTTTTGAACCACCTGTTTAATTAAATACAAATTAAAGGATCACCATAACGTCTATTTAATTAACGAAATGAGAAATCTCTCACACTACAAAATTACCAACTTATTTACGAAAGTTAAAACTACAGAAAGATCTCAGTATCACAAAAGACAGGAAATATTGCAAGGCCACTTAATAGCAGAATTCGTGGAGAAGGACACAGAAGGTCATTAACCACCCAATATCACCACTTATAAAAACAACCATTTGTAAGAAAAAACGCGCCTCAGAGACTTCTACGTCTATTAGTATTGTTCTTATTCGCCGGTTGCCGATCACCAAAGTAACCATTTGATCCGTGTTTTCTCTTAAAGCGGGAACAGATTTTGAAAATGTACTCAAGAAGTTCGTAAACATGTTCATCTACTATTTTCTAGAGCTCGATAGACATCAACATAGAGCATCACGACGACAGTCCCAGCTACTCCATCAGTAACGCCGCATCCTGATACGATACTATTTTAGTACTGTATTAAACTAAAACAAAATAAATAAACTGTTATCAAATACTCTGGTGTCTGTTTGGCTGCAAAGTTACACCCTGCGGCCTTAAAACATGCTTATTTTTTTTGCTTTTTGCTTTCAAAAATAAAACTTAAAATTAAATTAATATTATTAAGTTATTAATATCAACCTGATTAAAACATAAATAAAAAAATTATATATCGACACATAGAACATATTTATTAAATTTGGATCACATCCTAGATATTTTTTCACCCAAACGTAAATATGTTAAGCCCGGTTGAACTTCTTAACTTAGATTAAAGTTTTTTTAACGAAAATACGGTTTGATATTAGACGTCAAATATGCTTATTTTCGTTATGCGAAATTCATGTCATTGTAAATTTGCGTTCTGTACGATACGTTAGTTCGTAGAGTCATAATACAATATAACTCCAGAATAGGTAATCTATAATAAGCTAAAAATTCAAATCCTGAGATTTTACAATTGGCATATGATGACTTAAATTTTTATTTTTATAGAAATAAATTTATATATGTATGCCATTTACTAAATTGCATTTATAAAATTGTTACTACGTCATGTAACTGCTGTTTCATAGTAATTTCTTTGATTGTTGAGAATTTCAAAGAATAATATAGTTTTAAGAGTTGTTACTGAAAACATGCTATACTAATTAGAGTGATTAAATAAATTGGGAGTTAAAAATATTATTATATTTATTAAATCCTAATACAGTGAAACCCTTTGCGAGGAATATTGAAATAATAAAATTCCCAGTATAACGAATCTGCAAGTTGTCCCCAAAAAACTTTTATACAAAAAGTTTTCATTGTAACGAAGACTGATCTCAGTATAACGAAATATTTTGCTCCGAATTTAAGAATGACTTTACGACTTGACACCTTTTCCTCAAACTTTTTTTATAAAACATTTTTTTAACATATTTTATTGTGTTCATTACAGCATCCTTAAAAATGAACAAAAAACGATCTTTCAATCTTGTAAGAGGTTATTTTGACGCTGTAATAATATGGTAATTAAAAATAAAAATATATCATCTTTCTTATATATGTTTTAAATTATATTTTTAGCAAAACAATACTTAAAAAATGTATATTTTACTTCGTAAATAAATATTTAAAAACCAATTGCATTGGTATTTTTGTTTCTTTAATTTAGTATATATTTTTTTTATTTACTTATAATTTATTATTATTTTTATGTTATTGTATAACTAAATCAATCTTAAACAATGTAAATGATTATAAACCAGTATTGTGCATTTAATGTATATGTATGCTATTATACGTTTTTTTATAAAAAAAAAACAATTGCATCGCTTCTTGGACACCCTTTCGAAATGTGTCTACGCCTAGATGGTCACTCCGGCAATCAGTAACCAAAAGGTAAAATAACAAGAGTATTGTGCGTCCTTTCAAATAAATAGTAGTTTTTTAGCGGTACTTATGAGTGATTAAAATTTCGAGACATATGTGCTATTAGCTGTGCAATATTTTAATAATCAACGCAGTTGTTCGGTCACGAGATATCTCTTCCATTGTGTGAAATACTATGTATGGCTTTACTTTAGAGACTTCTAATTTCTCCTACTTCTTGCTTGAAGCGGTCGTTAGCATGTACTCTAAATTGTTCCGGTAATTGAAACCCCCACATATTTAATTATATTGATAAATAAAACGCTTTTTATGTTGATAAAAAAAATTTAATTTTAGTCGTATAGATACATATGTCAACATTTGGTTCCGTTGAGATAATATATTATAATAAACTCCTAATTTATTCTCAATATGAATTAAGATATAATAGTTTTATAATTAAAATGATACAACTTTTTTTATATTTACATAATAATTAATAATTAATTACATAAACATTAAAATTTCACTTGATTCATGTTATTCTAAAATGTAACACTATAAAAACTCATTTTAAAATTGTTTTTACTGATTTTTTGAGTTTTTTGGTTCATTCTCTGAATTTTTATTATTATTGAATGTGGGGTTGATTGGGCGGGGAATGGATGTTTGAAAAGTGTTGGGCCTAGGAATGGAAGCTCGCTGATTCACGGGACGTATTTGGGATGCTGGAATGCGAGGAAGGAAGAGGACTGGGTAGTTATATGTTTGGTTTGTCTCTTGTGCTTGGAGAATCGCTGGATTTGAAATGCCAGCACGAGGGGTGTGGTATGGCGATTGAGCACCGAATATCGGAGGTAGAAATATTGGTATCTGATTGTTCTTTTGTCTTAAAACTTCCGTAGGACTCGTTTCTTCGAATTTTGGAGAAGTTGGTGTTAGAGGTTGACTGGAACATGGTTTTATTTCCAAAGTCGGCTGTGAGATGGAGTCTTCCGAAACACAAACGTATTCTTGAAGATCATGATTTTGCGCTTGTGAATATGCTACATATCCTCCCAAATGTGGATGATAATGGAAAGTTATTGGTTGGTATTGCTTGGTTTGAATCCTAATGCTGCTATCCCCTTCATTTGCTACCTCAGAATCAGTATCAGTTGTGATGTCTTTATGCGTCTCGACATTTTGTTCCTAAAATTAAAATTAATATTTTATTTTAACATATACATTTATAAATTGTTATTTTTTTGCGATTCACTTATGATTAAAGATAAAAAATAAAAAGTCTTGACTAATACACTGTAAAAGACCGGATATTTTGTCAGCGCGAATTGGGTCATCCGAATCAAATTTCAATATAACTCACCGGATTTAAAAATTCAGACATTTTGTAATATTTTTAAATGTCTGACAATCGCTAGTTTCGCCTAATTGGGAACATTTGTGTTTCCAATTATCGTTGTATAATACATAACCAAGTATACTATTAATATTTGATAAATACAGTTATCCTACTTTCTTTTTTCTTTTTGTTATTTGGATATTTAAGAGATTACAAGGAAATATATTTTTCTTTCATTTCACAACATATGCACAAACTTGAAAATTCTCTTTGTATGTATCGCCGTTCTTAGATACTCTATTTATTTATTGGGAAAAAGCACTTATTAGGTAATTTAAATCACTAAATTTTTTAATAACATTCCTAGGATAATCCGTAAAAATATAACTTTAACGGAATAAAAAAAGTAAAAAATAAATTTTCTCTTTATGTTATATATTATATGTATGTTTAGTTAAAATTTGCTTAATGTAAAAATTAGCAATTAAGCTAAATAAATTAATAAAATAAAATAAAGTATTTAAAGAATTTAAAAAATATTTTGCACATTACGTCTAAAGTTCTTGCATAATTATTTCCTGCATAATTAATGGTTTATGACATACGATATCTGCCATGCTTCGAAAAATCTTGCTTTATATATTTTTTGATTTAACTGCATTGTGGATTTTAAAAGTTTTTGTAATAATCATAAAGTCTTCTTGGAACATTTACAATAAAAAAATAGTTTACCTATTATAATGCGGTGTTTAATTCGTAATAAAGCAAACTATGTGACTGTTGCAATCTAACTGATCATATTACATATTTTACCAAATAAAATAAGATAAATAATGATAATTATACCTGATGATGGTCTTCGCTACATTTGCTTAGAAGTTGTGAATAAACCGTGTCCTTAATTAATACCATGTCATTTTCCAACTCTTTGAGTAAGAGCTAAAATATAAAAAATAAACTCAATTTTTCTGAATAGAAAAAATATCACAGATTACTGCAGTATAACATACAATCAAAGTTAAAAGATGCACGTTGTGTTTATCATCTCCGCTTAATGTTTTCATCTTTGTAGAGACGCATGTGTTGACACCCAAAAATTTGATCAGCTGATAGTACACATTGTGAAGGAGGCTCTAAATAATTTTAGAATTATTACAAATAACATTGAAAGTGCTAATTAAATAGTATCTATAGTTTTTTCAGATAAATTCAATAGTGTTTATTTTTCATAATTTATCAGTGTCGAAAATTAGAATTCCTAAAATTGTTTTTTCCATAGATTTATATGTGCATAAAATTATTTTTAGTTTAATTAATTATAAAAAAATTGTGTTTTTTAGTTACCTGTTAAAGCTTTAAAACCCGATTATTATTTTTATATGAATGTTGAATATATCAACTATGGTACACGATTTGTAGTTGAAATACAAAAGACATAAATTTTAGTCGATTAATCAAATGTATGATTATATTATTAATTAATAAAATAATCATTTGAACCCGCGTAAAATGCTCTGAAGTTAGTCGCATATAAAATAATATGTTTTTAATTTAATTCTTATTTACTGCTATAAACTTATGTTATCGAAGTAACAAATTATTTTATGACCACATGTATTTGTAAGTAATACTTGGATAATTATTATTTATGGTCTTTGATATTGTGATAAATAAAAATAGATAAATTCATTAAAAAAATAAATAAAACTGCAGCTTGCAAATACGTAAAAACATGAGCGCGCAAACTATCTATACAAAATATCATCTCGCAAAAATATCAAAGTGTAAATTAAATGTCGCCATTTATATACATATGTATTAAAATTTTCGCATATTTATTTAATTTATTTATTATATTATGTAGCAGTTAGTAGTACCTCGTACGTTTGCAACTTCTCTGTTAATTTTCCCAGTTCGTCTTGATAATCCAATATTACTCCAAAAAGTTTCAACAGAAATGTATTGTCGTGCTTGGGCAATTCGTCGGATAGATCCTAGATTGAAATATACAAACATTTATAGATAGTTTAACGTGTAATTGCTAAATTTACAATTTTCTAAACATTTAAGCTCACCAGTTTTTCACCGTTTAGTTTGATCCAATCGGCAAAATCTCTCGCTGTTGCTTCCAATGATTCTGAAATTAACGTTTAAGATATAATTAAAGAATATGAAACAAAAATACTTGTGTTTATAATGCGTGTTTAAAATAGTCGTATCAATTTTTTTTTGTTAGCAAGTTGACCAAGTTATTTCTATATTTAAATTAAACAAAATTTTGAAAAAAATTTTTTTAGACCTGTAACGATTTATGAGCAATATAAAACGGTCACTATTCAATTAGATAACTAGATGTGTTTGGTGCCGAAAAAGAGGGCAAAGTAAACACATATATAAAGAATACCTAGTAATTACAGCTATTTTTAGTTTAATAGATACCAAATAGCTTTTAAAAACATGTAAAAAATAGTGTAAGTGACCATGGCAAACTACGATTCATAAACTTTCGAAAAGAGTGTGCAACTTTTGAAATCTGGTGATGACAATTAAAACGTTATAAATATTGCTGACGTGCATAAAACACTATAGAGATCATGCTGGAATAAATTTATGGTACAGATTCACACTAGTATGTCGCTGCAAATGTAATGAGGATACATTGCTGTTTCGCCTAGTATTAGAAACATACATATGTATTTTTTTTATATTTCTCATTAAAATATTTTACCATAATAATATTTTTTAACACAAATAAAAAAATAAAAACATTATCTCCTGATTAATCTCTAACACTAAATTATCTATTTGATCAAGCGTGCTTTTACATATCTATTTTAATTTAATATTGCTCTTATAATTTTACTACTTTTGTAATATCGTTATATCTGCTTTATTAGGCATTTATAATATCTGTATATCAATATTAACAATAATAGCATTAAAATGTGCATATTTAATATCGTTAAAATAATTCATATGTATGGAATTTTGCTTTTATCGTCTCACCACTTTGTATGCGTGTATTTTTGCTTATGTACGTCAGAGTAATACATCAATCGTGGTTAATATCATCGAGTAATTGTTTGAGTAGCAAATTATAATTATGAAGTGTTGTACGATGAATATGCAAATCGTCGGTGTGATGAAAATCACTTTAAAGTTTCTTCAGCGAATGTGCGATGACGCAGCAAATGTGGAATCCATATTTAATGGAATAAAGAAAACAGATCATATCTTAAAATTCGTCATACAAGGATCTCAGGATTAACATTTTTTCTAAGTAAAATCTAATAATCCTAAGGAATACCAATATTTATGAAAATTCAGATACTAAAAGATTACTCTTTCACTCAATTCCGAATATTCCTCATTCACAAATTCATTCGCAAATATTTTTTTTAAAGTTAAAATGCACGAAAATTCCATTAATGTATTTTTTTTAGATAAACATACTATTACAATTATGCTAAAATATCCTACTTTTGTAGGTTTTATCATAAAATTTACATTCAAAATTTTTAGGAATTCAAGAGGGGTTTATTTCAATTTTATTTAAAATTTACATTTAAACTTTCTTATTTATTTAAAATTTATTAAGATTTATTTAAAATTTATTAAGATTTAAATTTACTAATTTAATATTAATTTAAAATTTATTTAAAATATTAAGATTTATTTAAAATTTACATTTAAAATTTCTAGGAATTCAAGCCAGCACTTGACAGTGGATTGGTTAAAATATCAGCATACGCAACTAGAGTCTCCAATTCGAGTAATCGAGTACTCGATACTCGAGTATACTTGTCTATTTTTCAAGTACTTGATAATCGAGTATTTTGAAATTACTCGATTAATACTCGAAATTAAAAAATTTAGAAATATTTCAGAAACAAAATTAACTTTAACTCGGTCCGGTAAAGGTTAACGTCTTGCTTTTATTTGGCGTTTATGCCCGAAGTCCCGAGTTAGAGCGGTTACTATCAGGTATAATTTTTTCATAGTTCCATAGTTGAATAGTTCCGGTCGTCGGCTATGTTAGTGGGTACGACGGAGAAATTTCTTTTGTGTTTTCTGTTCGACAGTCCCGACTTATCTAATTTATGGCAATGAACAATATGAAATATCAACAAAAAAAAATTTAGGTTTTATGACTATGCAGTTGTAGCGTAAAGTGTATCCCTAAGCTTAAAATATAAATCAAAACAATTGTGTGTTTTAAAGACATTTAAAGTAAAGTCAGTTCTTTGCGAACCGTTTAGCTCTAGAGTGAAAGGGATTCACCCAAATACATCTTCGAAGGATATAGATTTAAATTCTTCGCATTAATCAGAAGGAGTAGAATATTGTATATTGTTAAGAAAAAAAATCTATTCAAGAAGAATTACAAAATGCTATTTTGTCAATAGTCGAAGGAAATAAGAGAAAAGCAGAGAAGGGAATGAAAGAAGAGAACATAAAAAGAGAGTTCAAAAAATTTTATATCTATAAAAAGCGAACAGATATAAATTATAAGCCTTATCTCACGCGTTAATGACAAAAAGACCAACATCAACAGCAACGGAAAGGGTTTTTTCCATAACGGTAATAATAAAACCAAAGGTTAGCAGTAATATTAAATTCGAGACACTTTTTGCATTATTGTTCTTAAAAAGTATGTTCGTGAAGTTAAAATAATTGTAAAAATTGACATACTAAGTATTTTATTTATTTATTTATATGTGCACGAATTTGAATAATAGCTATTTTGGTACATTTGGTAAATACTCGAAAGTACTCGAGTACTCGAGTATTTGAAAATTTTAATATTCGATACTCGAGTAGTTGATGGTTCGAGTAATTGGAGACTCTATACGCAACTGATCGAATCTTTGAGGTTACTTAAGAATGTACTCTTATAATTGCTAGGGCATCATCTGTGCAAAAACCAATATCCCGCTTCCAATCTAAACTGTGTTTTATATATGACTAGAAATATTTCTGAACTGATTGCACTTTTTGGCAAATTCCAAACATTTAAAATTTTCTCATGAAATTTACAATCATATATGTATATATTTGGCAAACTATATCAACACAGCACCATTATGTATATTATGTGACTCGTCGATATAAAAATAAACATTTCAAAACTTAAAAGTGGAAGCTCTGACGTTCACTGCTGTATATATTAGAGATTAATAAAAAATATGTAATTTTGAAACAGTGATTACCAATACTGGAATATATTGCTTAATATTTAGTAACGTTAATGCAACTTGCTCTTTTAAGAAGTTTGATCAACTCTGATCCAAATAAATAATTAATGTATCAACTTACGCGCGCTATGGCCCTTGTCGAGATTTCGTGGATCGCTTTGTACGTTACAAATGGAAATGTTACTATCGCTTTTACTTTCAAAGTCCTGCATGTTGGTTGCAAAAACGGGCGAAGGGAGTTCAGATTTGCTCGTATGATTTGATGCAGCTTCGCCTTTCTGCCAAAAGTTCCTCAGATCGTTGATTGTCTCTGAAAATTTCACAATAAATATATTGCTGTGGCATATAGACAAATCGAAAAGTCCCAGACACCATGCAAACATTTTTTTATTTATTTTCTAAAATATTTTCAAATCATATATTAACAAAGTTATAATTCAGTGCGGGTATTCAAACGAATTTAAAATTTGAAAAGGAATGCGATAATGAGATCCGCTGTATAGTATCACCCTCAAAGGAACTACTATACACCCCTTACTTTGAAAATTCTTTAATTAAGTAAGTTTTCGATACGTATAAATCAAAAAATAAAAACGTCGATTTATATTAATATAATATAAAATTGATTTTTTTAATAGTATTGCTTTTTATTCATCGTCGAATATTTATTAGCTTTCGTTGTCTTTGTCAAAGTATTCTTGAATCTTTTCAAATGCATTTTTGTTATATTGTATATGTAACTTGTTAAAATCTGAATGTTGAAAAAAAAATATTAAATTATATTCAGTAAAAAATATTTAGTTGCAATCAGCGTATAATTTTAAATACAAGTATTGTATAATGGAGGATAGCCGATTGTCATGACATAAATTACATGAAAGTTTGAACAGATCAAAGGAATTAGTTAGAAACTGAGAGAGATGGTGAACCTTGTGCATATACATACACTTAATGAAGGCTTAAGCGTCACTTTTAATTAAAATCAATATATAAAGCACAAAGATGAGACGCGTACGAAAACTACAATAATTAAACTTGCTTTAAGCCAATTAGAAATTGATATAAAAAGTAGGGTTGTATTTTGTAAGGGTAAATGGCATATAAGCCGCAACAATATATAAAACGAGTTTTTGAACAGTCCTCGTATACAAAAATGTGACGTCGGAAAGACTATGAATGGCGTTTGGTTCATAACTCTGAGCCACCGGAGCTTTTACATTTGTAACAAAGTATGTAATTCTTTTCATGAAATAATTGAATTGCATCACGATTCTCGGAACTTGTCGACTGCACGTAATCTGATCATTTTTTCATTTTGTATTATTGTTATAGCAACCTGGAGTTCGTATCCTGTGCCGGTTATTGAATTCCAAGTTTTCGCTGAATCCGTGCTGCGCATCCGAGTGAAATCCGAGCCCCTTTTCATATCTGCCGTTATCAGACAAATACTGTTTTCTCTCCTCACTGAAAGTCATTTCTTGTTTGACATTCGGTTTCCTGCAAGTATCGGTGGAAAAGGTATTGTTTGGCGGTCCCTTTGACGCATTTTCGCTTGCGACATCTGATTGGTTCGTTTCGTTGGAATCGTGCGAGTATGTATCTAAAGTATCGATGTCTTTGAAGGGTGCTTCTTGGATTTTATTTGTTGAAAGATCTGTAGACGTATTAATTTCTGGTTGTATTGCATCGTAGTCAAAGTCCTCCAGGTCTAAGTTTTGGTCTTTGAGAAGCATTTGTTGAACTTCATACAATTGTCCTTTGAGGGGATCTAATTTAAACGAAGACCGCAATTTGTCAGATGAGCCTTCATTGCCGTTTCCTACAAATATAAAACGAAAAATTAGATTATTTAGATTAAGTTTAAAATTATACACAGACTTGGATATAGTTGCATTTTTAGCTAGTATTTTATTATATTACAATATACATGCCGATTAATCAAAAATATTCGAGTACACATGAATAATAAAAAAATAATATTAATGTTAGCCATGAATGTGCCCCATTCATAAAGAATCGGAGACATACGGTAAACATAGGGGTGAAATTGTTTCTATATTTCGAAAAATTTCAGGTGATGTATGCCCTATATTGTAAAGAATACAGTTAAATAACATTACAGCAAAATCTACCTTGAGCTTTGTTAAAAAAATGTATTAATTGTTTTTATATTAAAATGAATTGCAATTACAATTTAGGTCAAATAACAGTATGTGTTGGAGTTTCAAGCAACTGCACAATTTGTTACAATTTATATGTCATTCGTACGATCATTATGAACAAACGAAAACCGTCTCGAAGTAAAGCCACCCACCGTGTTTTTACAATAATGTAAGAGAGATCTCATGACTAAGCAATAATATTAATAATTAAAATCATTTCACTATCCACTTAATAGCATGTTTATTTCGAAACGATAAATAATAAACGATAGATAATATGTGCTACTCAGCGCATAAGACTATTGTTCTTCTACTCTAATTAACGATCGCCGGAGTGGCTATCTGAGCCATCTCTTTTTTAAGCCGTAAATACATTTTGCAAATATCTTCATCTGCGATTCGCGAAAGCTAACTCGAACCCTTTGAGCGGTATCGCCGTACATGTACGGCGGTTGTTATTTCACTGTTTTTAAGTACCCCATTTAGTCATATATTTACATATATAACTGAAGAAATAAAAAATAAAAAAGAATTTATTTATATAATATTTTTTTTTATAAATAAAAGAGTACGTATATAAACATAGTAAATATATATATATTGAATTGATATTAAAAAATACACAAAAACCGAAAAATATATAAAATAAATTAATTAAATTTAATATTAGAGAAATGTTAAAATAAAAGATACAAAAACTCCCACGCGTATACTAGCAAATTACCAAATGTGTTTAAATTTATTCACTACTCAAAGGGTTAAAAAATACATGTCAGTTGGTTACAGATAAGAGATGCGGTGAAAGCCACAGTAAGAGACACACCAGCATTATTGCAAGAACACGTCACAACAGATCCCAGCTGCAAAAATCACAGCCGACAATAATTCAACTCGACCATCCAGCTAAGAAATTCTGTCTTCAGCATATATAGTGATGCCTGATACCATCAACTATAATTCTGACCGGAATTCCAGCCGTAGTCATTAATCGTGACGGCTTAGGTCGAGAACGGAGGTGGAGCAATTTGTTGGTGCACAGCTAACTATGCAAATCTTACAGGTTGTTGTAGCTTCGGGAGGATAAGACCATTTTGAGCGGATTGGAACATCCAGAGAACCGTTACTCTAGTGAAAGCTCTCTGACTCTCAAGACCTGCCATTTCAACTTAACCGCCTGATATCGATATCTACATTTCTCTATATAAGTAGTAATTTTTGTATGTTTTTCAAATAAACTATAACTAGCTTCTTTTGCTTTTATTTTGATTAAAAAGTCACATCCTTTTAGCTTGATTTTTTTTTAATATGCTATGAATTTATTGTATTTTTTTAATAAATATTATTAATTTTATTTAATTCACATTATTTCATTAAAATAAAATAATTTGATTATAAATTAATATTTTTTTATATTTCAAGGATCTTAAAATACATATTTTAATTGTATTGAGAAAAGCTCATTAAGGAAAATTAATCATATATGATGTTTTATTAAACTTGATATTCATAGAAATATATTAATCTAGTATATAGTTTTAAATATACTTAAGCCAATAAATTATTTCTTATTTTATTAAATTTATATTTTAAAAACCTTGTGATTCTATAACAAGGCCAGATTTAATCGGAAATGGATTGACAGAATGATATATCTTAAGCTGACCGACGCTCGCAAATAACCTGACACGCGTTCAGGATTTGTGACGGTTCGCATCTGGATGTTATTTTTACAATTCTTTATATTTTTTACTTAAAATTATAACTCTAACACGATGAATCAATGATCTATACCATCGCTGGTCAAGCTTAAAGTCGTGGTTCAAATCCCAATTCTAAAATTAGATAATAAAAAAAATGCTAAAAAGAATCCAGACACAAAATAATTATATATTACGTAACGATTAAAACCCATTATTTACTATTGTTTCTAGAAGGCAGTTGAGAAGCAATATAATCTATTTTCCAGTAAGCTTTATGTATAATATAACTTTTACGCCTATTAAGGGAAGCCGCTAACTTCATAATTGTAGTTTTTAATTATTAATTTATTTAGCTAATATAGTTAATTTTTTATACACTAAATAAATTGAATCAAAATAATATATTTATGAATAGAATAAAAAAAAAATTTAATTTATTTATTATTGCACGAAGGTGTTTTTTTTTCCATTGAGGAAACTCACTAAATCTTTATTTTTGCAGATTGTCCTAGTATTATTATTATTACTAGCGGGCCTCGGAGCCCGTCGCCGGGAATTCAAAATTTGAAGATTTCATTACGAAGATTGTTTTATAAATGTTTATCTAACTTAATCAATGTATTCTTCTTATGATCAACACATTATGTATATATTTCATTTTCATAGTTATAACAAACCTCGTTAATTTGCAATCCGATTATTTATAAAAGAAAAAACTAACTTTTCGGCCTCGGAGCCCATCGCCGGGAATTCAAAAATTGAAGATTTCATTACGATGATTGTTTATCTACTTTAATCAATATATTCTTCTAATCCTCAACACATTATGTATATATTTAATTTTCATGGTTATAACACACCTAGTTAATTTGCAATCCGATTATTTATATTCAGTCAAAAGACAAATGAAAATTATTGTCGCGTAGCAAAATTTTAATATTGAATAATAATTATTTAAAACTCTTGTCACGGTACTGTCGGCCATCTTGTTTTATATTTGAATGCTTATTTTTCATTGGTCGAAACAACAGAACGCATTACCGGTGCCTCGGAAAGCAACGAAGCAAAATAAATTTTGATTTTTATTATTATTTAATATTATAATTAAATATATTTCACTAATATCTATATAAGATAATTTACTCTAGCCGTACCCGTTTTATTAAACCTAACTATGCTTAAATTGTATCTATTTCTGGTAATAAATCGATGTAATCTTTATTTTTTAATAAATACTAATTAAAATTCTCTGGTAAAAAAATATTTTTAACTTATATATAAATATCTAATTTATTATTATTTAAATCTAACTGATTCCAGAAACACATTTCACTGACCTTGATTTTTTTAATACATCTTTTAGATAAAGAATACTTTTAGTATATATTGCATGAACAAAATATATAATACTAGTATAAATAATCAAGTTTCAACTTCAAGGCAATTCAACATCTCAAGCGCGAGTTCATTAAAGTTTACATTTTTGTGTGGCCTTTGTATTATTTTTGTATTTATATAATTTATCCGCCATCTATACGTAATAAGCGCTTCACGTAAAAAAAATATGTATTATATTTTTTTTACGTAAGCGTTGATGTTCATAATTATTTTGTTAATTAAGTGCTTTAATAACAATCGTTACTGTAATACACCATATTACTATTTGCGGAATATTGAGGTATTTTCCTTTTATTTACTTAAATATTTTATTAAAAATAAAACATTAAATATTAAATAATCAATACAATATTTTACAGTTACAATTTATAATTAAATAATAGCGAAAGTTTTAACGATACTATTGCATATGTATTGCGCGCGTGAAATAATAATTAATACGTGTGAAAACACTTCTTTATTATTACTAGATTTATATCACATATTTAAGTTATTCTGAGGATTAAAAATAAACGTGTTCTGAAATGTTTTTTTCTATAAAAATTGACAGAAAAATTATTGCGGGATGAACTTGGGTTAAAATATTGGTATTTGTATTATATTATAATGCTAATTACTGTACACCTTTATAGAAGAAAAACGTTTCTTGATTACCGGCAATCTATGCAATAGGAAATAAGTCGTATAAATAATACATATTTTAGACTCGGCGAGTCAGGAAGTAAAATTAAAGTAAGTTTAAAAAAAATGTTACTTCTTTTCAATTTTCAAACGCAGTGTAAGTTTCATATATAAGCACTATTTTTATAACAATTCATACAGGAACAAGAACACGTTGAAATGAAAATACAAAGGTTCAAAGCAGGCTTCAGGCAACCAAATGCTTCAATTAGTAAATATGGTAAATTAACGAAAGACTGTAAACATTAATGCCTTCGTATTTTGATATGAGTAAATTAGATTATTTTAATAGGGTTGCAATTAATATTTAAATATTATTACTTTTGTATTGTATCTATGCATATAATTTTAATTTATTTTTGATATTTTTTTATTGTTTTTATAATTCCTTTTTCAAATGTGTTTTTGTTTGTATAGTCCAATTTTTAAAAATATTTTATGCATATATTGTTCTTATGAAATACATATGAATAGATGTTCACATTTGTTAGTTTGCACGGCTTTGTTGAAATACTGATTTAAGTTATAGTCTCATTTTCATAATTCATGCAAGAGAAAAAAAAACTATTTTAAACTTGTCGAGTGTTTAGTCTGGTAATGACGTTGTAAACATATTGTATTCTCCTGGTAAACGCAATGTCATCGAACAATTCGATAATCAAATAATTCACACCACTTGTCTCTTATTTTCTGTTCTTGTTATTATATGAGAAGAAAATATCAAAATATCGCAGTTAAAATTCGACACTAAAGACGCGTCGAATTTTAATAGTGCAAAGACACACGAAGCAAAAGTAAGACATAGGTCATATCTCGTACTCGATGGTTAGCTTTCGGTTTTAGCGCATACTTTTGAAGAGCTTAAAAATGTAAAATTAAATTAAAGCTTGCGGGCTGGATTAAAATAAGTAGCGGGGCGTAGTTTGCCGATCCCTGTATTATAAGACCAGGAAAACTTTAGAGATCCAATCTTGACAAAAAATATTATCTTACTTTCTACTGTACTGTTTTTAAATTGAGATTTTATTATTCCTGTACAGCTTTATCACAAGGAAATAGAAACATATCAAATTAATCAATCTGATTACTTTCATCTGACAAAATAATTTATGTTACAAATTATTAGTTGCTATATTTTTTTAAGCACTTCACCTGTTTTGTAACTAAATAATGTATTATATGCATAATTTTGCAACAAAATAATTAAAAAAATTTAAAACTATTTTTTGAAACTATTTATATTCATTTATCGTTGATCTTATATTATGTACCACTTTTCAATAATCTTGATTCTCTGGTCAATGATTATATCACAGTGGCGTTAATGTCACTTTGCGAGTCCTTCAAAATATTTACAATGACTGTATCATGGTATGGTGTGTGACACCCTGTGACATCAGCGGGCTGGACTAGCGCCAAAAGCTCGCAAAGACATCGGATGGTATTTGCGACGCTTCGTAGGTGGCGTCACAACATTATTAGCTCGTGCAAAAATAACGGTTCAAGACACACTTCTTCCACGCCACACACTTATGTGTTTAACATATAATAAAATACATGATTGATTTCCCATTTCGATAGTCAAAATCATTAGATCATTCGTCGCTAAATTAAAGTTTGTATATATATATATATATATATATATACACAAAAAATTTAATTTACAAAACAAGGTTCTGCGAATGATTGTCGACGCTCCTAGTTTGTTCCTAATGACGCTAACATAAAATACGAAATAACTTACAAATACACGATATACAGAGATAAGTAAAAATAGTTATTGTTAAATGTATAAATAAATAAATAAAAAAAATCTATAATAATAAATACCACATTTTAAAATTAAGAGTGCTCAGGTATACTATTTATAAGTTTATATCGTGAAATATTAATTGTTCCTTAAATCAATATAGCAACAACAGCACAATCATTCGAACTCTCTCACGTTTGCTTTTTTATAATTTCTATTTTTGTTCGCCTAATATTGTGTGTATAAATACACATATGTACGTATAGTATATATTCATTTTATATATACAAATAGAGTATCTATTTTTATTCATTCAGTCCTCGAATGAACTGTGAACATATATATAAACTCTCAAATTTCAAACAATAAGTAAATTATTTTACATTTTATTAAAACTTGTTACTTCATTAGCAAAATTTAAAAAAACGAAAAGTTAACTAAACAAATAATAATAATATCTTAAATGGAGAACAAATCTAATTTATATTGCTTTGATTCGACAGTGAAATTTTGCTCAAGTTTTAAATTAAACCACCGGTGATCTTAACGGTGTTTCTAATTAAGCATTTATCTGATTTAAGTATGTTATATAGTGCTTAACAAATGCATTATGGATTTATTTAAATTAAAATCTTTAAATTATGAAAAAATATTATATACTAATAATATTTTTCAGCTCCAATTTTTTTGTGTATTTTTACATTAATATTATAAATAAAAATAAAATTTTTGCTTTAATTGATCACTCAATAAATTCGCGATGAGAGCGGCGACATCTCTTTACTGGACCCCTGTGATTATAATATAATATAATATGTACATAAATAATTGATGATGAACATCAAATTGATTTCATATGTAAAATATTATGTTAATGTATGATTTGCATTGAAATACAATAACGGTTTATTACTGTATCACTTATATATAACGTATATAAGTGATACAATTCTATTTCTATATATTTTAATAAAACGATACAAATATAATTTTAATTGCTCTTGACAGCTGCGCACACGATGTGTTTATTTGGAGAAACCATAAAAAACTATTATGATCTCTTTAAAACTTTTATTTGATTTTCTTATCGATTAAATACAAATGTAAATGAACCATATATGTTTTTTCATTTTCATATAGTAAACGAATAATTGTATTAAATTATGTATCTTAATATATGTGATTAATTTTTACAAGAAACATTAATTTAATTAATTTAATTTAAAAGTTCGGAGTGTGAGATATTTATATATCAATTTCCTGGTATTTTTTCAAGTTACTTATTATGATTTAACCTTGTAATTTAGTTCGAAAGAACCATTCTTGTTGAGTTTTCACACATACAATAAATTGTTTTTTCAGAAAGAGCTTAAGAGTATCGAAAGAGGGATATTTGGAGAGCAAAGATACGAGGTTAGTAAAGTAGTTATTTTTTAATCGTTTCGGTTCACATGACTTGGAGTTTATCTGATCTCAGTCGCAGCAACACTGTGCGTGTAAAGTGTGATACAACATAAGGCACACATTAAGGATATCTTCAAGTTTTGAATTATCTAATATATAAATATATGAATTTTCATATATTTCTTGGTATGGTCCAAGTTATATATGAATTTTCATATTTAACTTGGCTGATGTTTGTTTTTAGGTACTCAGACGTTTCCGGCTTATCGGCGTAGACACGACTTAGGCAAAAATATCCCAAGGCATTTTTTAATAAAAAATTGCCAGTTTTTTATCCTAAAAATATACATTAATTTTTACAAAGCACTTCACAAATCGTTAAAGAACTTCTCCTCGGTTTAGTCCAGTACAGGTTGTCCCACATTTTTCCTCCACCATATTGGTACACGAAAGGTTTTTATAGCAACCTTACATATTTTCTCTAATTGTGAGACCATCAGAATATATATATCAATAATGTTTAACAAGAACTGGTGATGATTAATAAATCTTACAATGTCTTACCACGCGTGTCATCACTACTAAGTCTACAATAGTAATACCGTTTTTATGACATCCTTCTAGCGTTTTATATAATATATATTATATTAGCATCTCGTTTTTCTTTTCTTCATTCATAAGTACATATTTTCTTCGGTTGGTCGCAGATTATACTATAATTATGAAATACTATTTTTATTCAAAAGTGAGATATCACAGATTTGCTGCTGTAAAGTCTGGGACAAGAACTCTCAATCGCTTACTCACATGAAGCCCGGTTCTAAATGTATTGTTATCAGGATGAAGTATATAGTACATAGTATACTATTTCAAGTCCAACAGGTCTCTTGTAGTGCTATTATGTGTGTTTTGATTCCATAGCGTTAGTACGTTCCGTGTTCCGATTTGTAACTACAATATACTTTGGCAAGTCGATGTTTGTTTAAAATAGTCCAGTTTAATCGATATTCTGGGGATGTTTTTTTTTCTGGGTAGAGTAGTAAGTTCTATTTTGCACCCCTAAACGTAAGGAACCAGGTTTTTTTGCTTATGGTGTTTTCTTCTCGTATTTAGTGGTCTCGTTATACGAGGCCTGAAATTCGCTATTCGCCCGTTGCTATCTTCTATGGATATAAATAGTCATATTGCCATAGATTTGCGAAGTGGACGCCAGCATAATAGACTTACTTTTACTATTGTTTGAACAGCTTGGTTATCGCAGCACTTTATAGGTATGTGCCACCCAAGAAGTACTATTACATTAATACAAATATGTCGATATGAATTTCAGTTGGAATACTAAAAAGTCTATTAGTTTCTCTCATATTAAAAGCTTCTAATAAGGCATTTTTTCTATAGAATTGTATTATATATATATACAATTAATAAAAGATATTTGCAAAATATTGAATATTGATCTTAATATTGATAAAAATACAATGTAAACACCTTGTGTGTTTTATGTAATATTATTAGATTTACAAAAGTATAAAGTATTTAAATAATATTGAACATTTAGACAATATTGTTTGATATTTATATCCCGTATTAAGTAGTAGCGGTGGATACTGAATTAATCTGAAACGTCAATAGAAGTTCAGTAGTAGTTAATGTTTTTTTTTGTTACACTAAACATATTTTAATTGTTCAATTATATTATTGCGAAACATACAATGGTTTCGTGGTTAAATTTGATTAGAAAAAACTGACATTTTATATAATAAGACTCAATAATACAAAGGGTACATTAAAAATGCAACTTTTTGTATTAAGGAGCTTGTCATCGGGAATAGAAATATTTAGGCGTATGCACGTATTTGTCCATTTTTCAAACTAAAGTTTGGCGACCCTTATATATAGATCAAAAAAGGCCAATCAGCAGCAATACAATTTGCAAATCGACAGCAATTATGAGATTTAAAATTAAAGAAAAAAAAATAAAAAAAAACGAATCCAAAAGGATTCGTTCTTTAAAACATTATTTTCCATTTCCATTAATGGAGCAAGATTACTATAAATTATAGTGTAAAATTTACAATAATCATTTCATCTATAACTAGTTCTAAATTACGCCTCACATTATCAAGGTATAATTATTTGTGTGATAATAATAGATAAATTTAAAAAATAATCATAAACTGTATAAAACTTTTAATTTTCATGAAAGTGATTAATAATAATAGCTAAAATCGGGTAATAAAATTTTTTGCAGTTAAATAATTATAAATAACCAGCTGATTCAATTGCAAATTTCATACACAATAGCAAAACATATAGAGGAGCAAATGCCGATTTAGACTATTACTTAGTAAAAGTCAAATTCGAATAAAAGATATCTATTATTCAAGAAAAAGATGGAAAAAAAGAAAATTTAAAGACAAATTAAAAATCAAAACACCCCGGAAGAAAAACTATACACTCAATGCAACCTGGAAAATTATTAAGGAAAGCATAGTAATCAGTGAAGAATAGACCGTAGAAACGTGTTAAACATAAAAAATAAATAAGGAATGGTTTGACTATCCGCTATCGCTAAGAAAAACGAAGCAAGAAAGAGATTTCTACAGAGGAGCACAAGAAACAACACAGAAATCTACAAAAAAAATATAATATTCACAAAATTTTGCGAGAGAAAATAACTGAAATAATAAAAGATAAGAAAAGATGTTACCCTATAAACACATCCCTAGAAGTTTCTATAAATTATTAAGATATCAAACAAGATCCTTCAATCAAGATAAATAATATAACAGCTGAATAAGTACTTGAAATTTTTGAAACATCACCTATTGAAATGCTCAAAGCTCTTAAAAATATACAATAAACTGCAATTTGCAATGACACATCAATTTCAGTAAAAGATAAAAATGAAAATTAGTCATTGCAAAAACCGATACTTTGATAAATACATATGAAAGTAGCGTGTATCGTAATGAACTGAAATTAAAACCAGATTTTGAAATACCAAGACTTTTTATGTATTTTCTGTTGTTGATAACAGCAAATACATAAAAAGTTTAGTTTAGTATGATGCAAGCTTTAGTGATTTTAACTATAAATGGATAATCAAAAATATTAAACAACACAAACTTGATCATTTTTGAACAGTCGCAGTAAAGTTTATCTGTTTATAATATAATATTTATCATTATGTCCAATATAGGCTACAAAAGTCGTCTGAATATACTCAAGTCAGCAATTATATATTAATATATTTTTGATCAGTTAATATTTTTATTAATAATGATAATAGTAAAGGCATTTTAATACCAAATTCTTATGGATGATTTAAGACTACCAATGAATAAATTTTATACGTATTTTAAAAATATACACTTATGTTGATATATATTTTCAATAAAAAGTTATAACACTAGGTGTATATGTATTTATAGTGTATTCCTGTGACATATTTTTTAAAGAGCAATATTCATCTAATATACTTGCTGAAAAGGCCAATTTTTCAGAGGCGTCCCACGCAGTCGCTCACAATAATTTTATCTCTGGTCGACTTCCGAGGTACGACCTCGACCCACCACGGTTTCCACGGTCGTCTGCGGTGACTTGGCCGAAATGTTAAATTTCTTCAGTATACCGAAGCAAAAACTTGTCCCAGATGTCCAGGGCGTTGGGGCCCAGCTATTGTTAGAACACGTACAGAAATTTCGTTAGAATATGTTCTGGCTGGCCAGTGACTCTTCCGTCATAACAACGCAACGTCCACTTGAAAATCAGTATTATGACACCTCATACCTCTCACCTAAAGGGAGTGGTAAAACTAAAGACTATCGCCCTTTTTTCCTAACCATCATAAAAACAATATTTTCTAATAGTTTTATTTCATAAAATAATTATAAAATCAATTTTTCAAGACTCGTGGAATACTATCAAGTATTAATAATGTTTTTTATTACCTTATAAACTATCTAGAAGATCCATTGTGACCGCTTGGCTGAACCATACCGAAGTCATTTTTTTTCAAATTTAAAACGCTTTCTAGCGCATTTACTTATATAATTATATTTTCCAATTATTTGCCCAATTCATATGACTTCTAGTGGAAATCAAATCTATTCATATCTAATAAACATCAGACTCAATACTTGTGTCTAGCGGAGTTTTTTATGTATTGTGTTAAATTGGCAACGATGTTTGCTCCTGCTGCCTCGGTGACAATATTTGGGATACACAATTTTTTATTGCATCTAACAGTTGTTTTTTTTTATTTTATTTCATTAATTCTGTTAATTAACCTCGACAAGGATATTCATAGCTATTGCTATTGTTCCTTCGAGTCTTAGTAAATTCAAATGACACAAATTCGATACTTTTTATTCTTTTTAACTTGCACAAATATAAAAAAGTATCGAAAAAATGTTTTCAAACAAATAAAAACTTGCGACACACTCTCGTGAATTAATCGAGT
Organism: Plectrocnemia conspersa; assembly: GCF_051122295.1. Classification (NCBI taxonomy): domain Eukaryota; kingdom Metazoa; phylum Arthropoda; class Insecta; order Trichoptera; family Polycentropodidae; genus Plectrocnemia; species Plectrocnemia conspersa. The sequence goes on from NW_028277170.1 coordinate 13,286,453, forward strand.
GTTAAATTTGCTTTGATCTTAACCCTTTGAGCCTCGTCCAAATTCAACGAAAGCTGTCTGTATTAAAAAACGAATCGTTTTTTCAATACGGTTCTATTTTTCTAGCATATATGTGTGAATCCAAGAATCGAATGACGTATATTTACGCGTGCAACATATGAATGAAAAAGTCTGTTAACAACTTTCAGCAGACATTACGTAAATAAACACTTGTAAAAAGTGAGTGTGTGTATAAAATTAAATTACGATCGTGTACACTAGTGGTGTAAAACTCATACGCAAAGAGGGGCCGCCAAATTTACTTTACGCCTGCGGGCTCAGACTACCCTAAAAATTGTAGCGATAATTTAATTTCGGTATAAATTTACAAAAATACAGAGTATTTAATATCACAGATATATGTAAAAAAAAAATATATTTATTTTGTCACCATGCTGCACTAGATTTTGAGTGATTTCATTTGAAAGTCACTCTGTGTATAAAGTACTATATATTTAAAAATCATTTTCACATTCTGTGATTTCTTCAAATCAGGCATAACTTCACAAATTCCTAATTTCAAGGATAATTATCACGATATTATTTTATTCAAGAAAAAAGTTCTTAAAGTAAAAAAATCAAACAAAATATTAAAAAATATATTATATTGTTTTAAATTCTTAAAAATAATAATTTAGAGAAAGTATTTTAGTAAAACCAACTTCTATTTTTGAGAAGCATTGGTGTACACAATTCAGAGCAAGCGACCAAGGCGAGGTAAAGTTGGAAATCACTCGCAAAACGTGGCTATTAGAAAATTTTTTAAAAAGCACACCCCCGGTGGGTCCATTAACTGGCATAGTATTGTATGGGACAGGTCAATACTTTTTATTGCAATGAACATTACACGTCTACGCCATAGTACAGTGTATAGTGTTAAATTGAAATTAATAAATATTTAACAAAATTATCAATTATCAATAGTTGCTGACATTTGAGTAGTGAACATTTCAAACTGGGATTCGCAGTTCGTCATTACTTACTGACAAAAAATATTGCAAATGATTATCTGTTAATGCTCTATTAAAATTAAATTTTATGTACTTTATCTTTGTAAATGTCTTTTCACATAGGTGCGGTCAAATACAAATATAAATTCCCAAGAATGTAATTATATTCGTCACATTCGTCATCTGAAAGACGCATATAGATAATTCCGTTAGTTTATTTTATTGGAGTTTGCCTTTAAGCATGGCATGACTTTGCAGATTAATCACTTACAAGTATAGGTAAGATGAAAGTTTCTCAATTGTACAGTAAAATAGATATTTAAAAATCGAAATGTATTCTGCTCTTGCATCAAGATTCAAAAAACGTTGTTAGAACTGAAGTTTGAATCAGAAAATATATATCCGCGGTATATTTTTGTGGTAATAGAGACTGTATTTATTTTCAATTTTTTCTTAATTACACACATAAATGATGTTGACATGAATGGTGACTCAATCAAACAAGCTATCGTCTAAATTACTTGACCGCAGTGTAAGTTTCATATATGATTACTGTTTAAGTTCTCCCACGACAGTTGGAACAAAGGCTAATTTATGAAACTATTCAGTATTTGATCATAATAGTACAGGGTGAGTCTTAAAATGTAAAATCAATTTCTAGCCCGCAGGCTCGATTAAATATGCAGTGGGCCAGATTTAACCCGCAGGCCGTAGTTACGATATTAATAATTGGGATTCTGATTCTAAAAATAAATTAAGCGTTGGTGAAATTATGACATTATATTTTAATTTCACAAACCATCAGCTCAATTCAAAGTACATTATCCAATATTTTACTTCATAAAGACATTTTATTTTTATAAATGTGTCAATTAGAAACATTTTAGAATAATATTTTAAGATTTATCATTCAACAAAATACATATTAATATCCCTGATTAAATTTAAAGGAATAATAAAAATTGTGGGACTCGCTTAAATTCATTGAAATCAAAATAGATCATTTAGATATATCAGGTTTATTTTTATTACTGTTCTTTTTACCAGATTTTTTTATCGAAGCATCCACGTACAATAATAAAAAATAAAGATTTTAATCGTTCCAAATATCTATGACAATAAAAAATACTCAAAGTGAACTTATTATTAAAGCTGTACATTCCAAATTATGTCATTTATTTTACCATCATTATTATAATTAGTAAAATATAATTTTCCATTCGTTATTCAATTGAATTTAATAACATACATTAAATATTAATAATAAATTCCGTCGTATAATTAAATTTAATAAGCAGAGTAAATCAGTTTTAACTGCGTTATATTTATAATAGTTACATGCACTGTTCTACTTTTGAACTCGCGCGCCACAATTATTTTGAACACCAGTACTGTCAATGGATAGTTAAATTTTGCACAAAAACCAATTATTTGAATTCAACAATTGGAGAAAAATAATAATAATAGATAAAAAGATTTAATGAGTGCCAAAATTAAGCAAAATACAACCGAGATTATAGATTAAAAACATAAAATATTTGATACAAATAATATGCATGATTTCGAGATCGTCGATAAACTTGATCCTGTGCTCGCGTAATTATTATCTTTACCATAAATAAAAATCATAATCGAAAATGGTAAATGTGAAAGAGCGTCTAATTAAAACCTTGACTAGTGAGAACCTAAAGTTAGACGCATTCGAAATGCTATTTATAATCTTGATTTATTTAAAAAAAATTCTCTAATTCTAGACATTTTCATATTATTTACTTGGCTTTGTGTTTTTTTAAATGGAAGTACTCAAATTTTGTATTTGTATTTATTTGTGGTATATATTTAAAAAAATGTAATAGGTAATCAAATTGTTGCTTCTCAACACTTTTTTTAATCTTAGAAATCGAGTAGTAAATTTTTTTTGTGAAAATTTTAGATTTTAATGTTTTTTGTATAAACTAGTTTTTTCAAAATGGATGTGTATAAATAAAAAAATGCTTTTAATACATTTTTCTATTCTGAATATCTTTATATATTTTTGCGTATGTATTATATATAGTATATACAAGGTCGGAATAGCGAAGTCTATACGGTTTTGTCTGGTATCCCGGAGGTCGCGAGTTCGAGCCACGGTTACCCGAATTTTTATTTATAAAAATGCGCTATTATTAAAAACCGTCCATCTAATGATTTTTAAATTAAATGCGCATAATAATTTATAATTAATTATATATAGATGTCGATTTTCGTCAGCAATTGAATATAACGTTGTAAGTCGTAAATACGTAAATAGTCAACTTTACAGGAGGGGAAAAATTAATTTACAGATTTTTTATGTTATATTTCACAATTTATTCATCAGAAAGTTTTTTCATACCTAACTAGTATATGTATAACAAGATATTGAATTTTGTCAAGAATGAACATTTTCAATTTTGGAATAACGTAAGTTGTGATGTTGTAACATTGAACCAATGTACGACAGCAAGTACCTATGGATCATTCGTCGTTTGTCGCAACCTTATCTACTAACACATAATTTTAAAATGAAATAAATTAGTAGTCATTTAAAAAGGTTTAATAAAAAAGTTGACAAAAACGTTTTTTTTTTTAGAAAACAACGAATTAAAAATTAAAAACGTTACATTATTTTATATGAAATAATTTTGCCAACTCTGCCAAAAATTGGTTGAAATCGCAGAATCACTCATATAATATTATTCAATCAAAATCTCAACTTGCTGAAAAATCAGATTTATAACGTTATTCGCGTCGCATATTCAATTAGTGAATCCTTTTCTGTACAGCTTTTTTAATTTTTGTAAAATTATTGAAGTACAACGTATTCTCAATTATCCGTGCTTGCAATAATTTTTTTTTAATTAATTAAAAAAATATATGAATATATTTAAAAAAAAATATGAATTCAATAAAAGCAAAAAAACTGGATCATTTTAGAGGATCGAGATAAAAAATCTTTCTGTTATTTATTACTCGTATAATAAGAATGAGCATGGGTGAATAGAGAGATCACCAATGATAGGGGTAGAAGCAAGAGTTCCTGAAGTGAGAATTTTTTCAAAAAGAAAGCAGTATTTTACTGATTTTTATCCGAATGAAAGCACTGTGAAAACAAACAACAGTCTTATGGTTAAAAATTTTACTGTTTAATGTTACGAATTATACTATTTATAACTGAATCGTGTTTTTTTGAATGGCGGCCAGGTAGTTCGCGGTAAATAATAACAATAATACGAATTAAGGTAAATAAATTACAATTTGATATTAAATCTCGAATCTCAGAGGATTTTTAAATACGTAAATGGATCGAAACTAATTTACTTAATTGCTTGGGTGACGCTCTTAAGCTTCCATTAGGGCTATGTCCACCTGCATAAGGTTTCACCATCTCCCCCGGTACCAATTTTCATCTTCCCATCGACTCAGTACCGCAAGAGGAGCGCCTGCTTTCATACATATTCATTATCTCGTGTTTTACTCTTGGGACTTTTTTGTTACTTACAACGTGGTGCGAAGATCCCTATCAATATTTTGCACACACTTCACATCTTTAAACTAATTAATTTTATATATAACTATTTTTCATTGTTTCTATAATATGTCAATACTTTTCAATATAAATTTTAGTGATTGTAGTTCCTAACTATGTTATTCTTTATATTCATAATTTCTCGAAGATTCAGGGGCGCAGATGCATATATCATCTGTCTTACTGTGTGAAAATGACTTAATATAGTTATATCTATGTTTTCACCATTCTGATACATACGGATGCTATTAAGTTCTCACCTATGTAAATTTTCTACTATTTAATTCGCAAACTTTTAAAAAAAATCGTACATAGATTGACGGACTAATTAGTCTTATAAATTAAAGTAAGCCACGTTGTTTTTTATTCTACCTTTAAAGTTGCCATTAAGTGAGTTAGACAATGCATTGCTGTCTTTTTTAAGCATGTATTTTTTTAGCGGCGAGTTTTTTGAATGACAAATAAATCTTATAAATTACAGTATCGAAGATAGACTAAGATTCATGACAGTTTTGAAATAAGCGTATATTTTTTTAAATAAATCAAGTTATTAAACCTCTGTAGCAAACAACCCCAGTGTTAAAATTCTTATAAAACGAATTCTAGATTCAGGCTATTTTTAGGAAACCATGTGGAGGAAAATTTTATTTCTGTCGTTATATTATATATTTCCCGGAAATATTTCGTAAAATAAAAAAATATGTCAACTCATATGCATATAACAAGCTTCGTTTCGAATCACTACTGTGGTGCTTCTGTCATATACCTATAAACCAATCGATATCGAAATTGAAATAGTACAGTTGGAAATCCGCAGGAATATAGAATAAAGTGATTTCCAAATAATTGTTGGAATACATACAGTACTTAAATATTGTGATAAAACTTGCCTTTGTGTGCTACGTCTTCTGTATTGTCGTTTTCTCTTTCAGCATCGATTTGATTCAACACTAAATTATCACCTTCCAACGAAAAATCTTTGCAAACGTCAAACGCTTGACCCACGCTCCTGACGATCCTCAGTGCTTGATTCTGTAATTTTTGATTCGTTAACACACTCCTGAAATTGATATTGAAAGATCACTGAGACAAACCTCTAGTTCCATTTCGTTGATGTCTAACTCACGATTGCCATTTTCTATAAGAGTATCGTGCTTATGTACGCTCGACTCTTTGGTAACGATTTCGGGCTCGCGGAAGGATAGCTTTTTTCTTGGTTTCTCTGATAAATCTGGACTCTTAGGAGGTGCGTCGCCTGCTTTGTAGATCGGCAAAACTAATTTGGGAAATAAGCATATGCTTTCGATTGCTGGTTTTCTCCGTTCTTCCGAATCTGCTCTTCGCGCTTGGTGTTCTTCTATATAATGACAGGATGTCTCCGGAAATGATTTGCAGCAATGTTCGCCATTTAGTGAAGCTTGTCTCTGAATCGGCTTAGAAGCTGTGTGCGCATCCATGGATAGCTGCTTGTTGTATTTGCTTTTGTCTTTGAGAGTTTTATCTTGTTTGCACTTGTTTTTGTGCCTGTCATGTGTAGCTTTTGCAGAGTTGTCGCTCGGAGACTTGAATCTAGAGCTTAGATTGGATAGCCGAAATCTGGCCAAACCGAACACTTCCGAGGGCAGCTGGAGGATGCTGCTTTCGGCTTTCTTATCTATGCTGTTGTGCTTAAACATGATGCTGCTTGTATCTGCTTGTGGCGTACTGAGGCGGCTGTTCAGGGGTACACCCCTTGCGACGGTCTCTGGGATGTGGCGGACCGACCATGACGGATCAAATCGACGCCACTGGAATCTTCATCTCATTCGACGCGATTTTTTTTTAGTTTTCGGCCGTATGGTCTTCGGTCGCATATGACAGCGGTGTTTGCAGCGTGACTGCCAAGAAAGCACTGGCCGAACACTCGGTGCCAAACGAAACGCTAAAATTGCCTAACATTTTTATGGCACGTCACTTTTGAATACGCACCGGCGTCTCGGCAGATCGCGGCCCACGCTTTTTTGAAACAGTACACGTGAAAGTGCTTCACTGAAACTTCGATCGAAATATCTCGAAAAAGGATTGGGGACCCAATACCGACCTAAAAAAATTCGAAGCAGCGGGCTAAATCACATTTTTGGGTCGTTATATTTTTTTTATTTATGTACAAATACATTACATTTATTTATTTTGTAAGCGTGTGGTAAGCTTACCACCAATGCACACATATAAAATAATTACGAATTTCTAATATGATTATTAACTAAAAAAAAGCCAAAAATATAACAGCTAAACAATGAAGATTAAATGTTTATTTTATAGATTTCACAATAATAGGAGTTATGCTCTTCGGGCTAAGAAGTAATAGACATAGAATGGATTATTTGTGTAATAGTTTTCTTATGAAACGGGACCGCAAAAATTATTGTCTGAAGTAGAAAATGCTATATAAATGTCAAAGAATATTAGTTATAAAAAATTTAAATGAGAAAAACATATACATCTTTACAAAATTCTTTAATAAAATATAATTCGTGAAAAATACATTACGACTGTCTGCGATTGTCGTTTATTCAGATTTATCAGCTTAACCCATACGTCGCGGTGTCAAGCTAGCCGATGGGGGTCATTTTGGTCCCAAAGTATTTTAATCCAAATATACGTTAAATTCCTAATAGATTTGTTTTATAATGCATTCATATCATTAAAAATTAAACCATTTGTCATAAATTTCGTCATTTTGTTGATATTTATCAATAATAACTAGGGATAAATATAACGAAAAGTAACGCAGATCCAACTACTCGTATGGCCCAAAAATTACACACATATAATCAATATAATTCTTTTTTATTTAAGATATATAATTATTGCACATAATAATAAGTAAAAATATATTTAAAGGATATACTAAAATCGAAGTTCAATAATTATTTTTAGGTTTCAATAAATTTTTTTTTTTAAATAATATAGGTGTATATTAAAAATAAATCAAATAAAAAACAAATGAAAAAATAAAAATAAAAAACAATTTATAAATTTATTTACAATACAAAATATAACAAGTTATGGATCAATGGCGTTTTTTCGAGTAACCTGTCATCTGGTCCGTGGAGTGGGGAGATACTCCGCTCCACTCGTCTTTACGCACGCATTCCAATGCACATGTACGCAAATCTGATGGATAATCGTAGGTTTATATACTTTTGCTGTATTTATAATTGAAAAAATGCAATTCTTAATATGGAAATCTAATCCTTGACATATTTTTTAACAAATATAAGCAGTTTCAAATTTATAGTATTAATATCAAACGAATTATTCAAGAAATAATCAAAAGTTGGTGCATGCGAATCCCCCATCGGCCCGGATGGGTTAATAAGTCATTCGCTGAAAAATCTATTGAAAATTATTCAAAAATGAAATCAATCACGTTGCGAAGAAATAATTAGCTGGAACCAATTTGAACCGCCAACAGGTACTGTCCGATGATACAACCCCTGTGCCACGTTTTTGTCAAGCATCATTAGTTTAGACAACTCATTTATTATTATTTTTTTATTAGAATGCAGAAATCTTTAACCTTCTGACCAATTTTTTTTATTCAAATTGCTTTTTTCAAATATTGTGAGGAGTTGTATCTCAAATAGTTTTAATTTGTTCTTCTAATACCTTTATTCTCATTCTTACTTATTTTTTTACTTGACCATTACACATTTGCTTATTTTTTATGTGCTATAAACTATGATTCGTAATTTAGAGATAAATTAGTATAACTCATCTGATTATATTCCTGAACAGCAAGAAAGTTTTATTTTCCCTGGTCCATAATAATCAACAATATTATATTTTTATTTTTATTTTTAAATTAAACAATTTATTGTATGTACACGTTTATTAACTGTAGAAGTATTTTTTATTTTACACATTTATTTTCTTTACTGCTAATATAACATCTAAACACTTAATTTTTTTAAATAGCAAAAACAACAATTTTTATGTAAGCTAGTCAATAATTACAATTATACAAAATATTCGTAAAAATATTTTGACAAAAAGAAAAATGACGATTTGGGGCACATACATAATGATTTTTAGCAAATATATTTTGAAACGTTCTTACATATAACATTAAATGATATTTTTTTTAAATTTCCATTAAATTACAATAGTTTAATTTTAAAATTAAATGATTTTAAAAAACTGCTTTTAGAGTAAAAATAAACTGGAGCATAAAAATTACAATATTACATATAAATCAATGTGAAGTTTTTAATCATAATTTAAAGAATATATTTGTAACATTTTCGTTTGAAATAGCCGAAACGGGTACAAAAATGTTTTACATATAAACATGTACATACATATATTTAGTAGAATAAAATTTACCCTTAAAAAAGAAATCGATTTACGATTTCTTTTTTATTGGTACAAGAGTTTGAACGAAGCTATTTCGCTCAGAGTACAAATTAATATATTAATATTGACTCAACTTAAAATATAATAAAAAGAAAATTTGTGTCAGAAACAATAAAATGAAAACTTTGAAATAATATAAATGCCGTTTGTATATTGATTATATCAACATTACAATGGAGACGTATTCACGCTTAGCATTTTCTATCCCCACAGATTCATAATAAAAAACAACAATTTTTCCATTACGAGATAATCGATGTTTTATATACATGGTATACCTTTAAGGTGTTGACACCAGGCAGATCTCGAATTTTATTTCTAAGACTCATTAAAGATGAGAACAAACTTATTTACTAGCAATAAGTGCCATTTACTGACCCAAATAAAAATTACTAAGCATTGAGATAAAATAAAAAAAACGAAAAAAATAAGGTCAGGCACTCTGAACAAATATATTATTAAACTTAAATCTAAATATTCGCTATTCCCATAGTAATAAACAAAATATTACAATGTTTAATGTTGGTAATTCAACCTTTAAATATATAATACAAGAGATAGTGTAGGAATTATTTCTTAAAATTATCAAAGAACCGAAATGCTAATATTGTTTATTAATTTTTCACTCTTCAAAATTGAATGTCATCCTACAACATATTTAGGCTTATCCACTTATGCATTTAATATTTACACTCTCAAATATGCAAACTTCCATTCAGTCTCCTCGACTCTCTCAAAATACCCCAATTTATCGCCGGTACTTTATCTACTTCATAAATAAACTCCGTGTGCTTCAATTAAGAATTTTTAGGAGAAAATTCACACTCTCAATTACATGTATTTCAGTATTAGATCAATACTAAAAACAGTTTTTAAAAAATTAGCAATGCTTTCTTAACACCTTTGGATTTACTCAGTTCGTTGCAATCCAACATCATAAAAATAATTTTATAGTAATATTGACAGAACATAAAGGTACAATAGAAATAATTATAGAATTGATAAAATGCAACTATTGAGTTGAATATCATGAAAAATAATTGAACTAAGAATTAGAGCTGGATAATTAAATATAGCATTATATAGCACAAGCTTGAAAGCTGTACAATAAAAAACATTTGTGTTTACATGTATATATTTAACAGCATATAATTAAAGATATTCTGAAACTTTCAGAATATACTATCTATTTAATTAAGGACTAATCATAATTGTTCTGTCAATGCAACAAAATAATACCAACTGATATGTTGGAATGATATGGAATGTAAGTTTTAGATATGGTTTTGAAGTCTTATCATTGTGTGTATTGAGAAAAATCAGAAAAACTTAATTTTTGTCATTTTTGCCATCTTTGTTTTTCTTTGAGAAATCTTTCTCTGGCTCATTAAGTTTTACATTGGTTGACCTTTTTGGTACTAATGCGCACTGAGAAAAAACGGGTGTTGGTCCACGTATAAATGGAGCAGGCTTAGGAATCGCTGAGCGTACAGAAGGAGGAGGGATAGTGGGTACTGGTACGCGTAGAAATTGAGCAGGTATGCCGGATACTGGTATGCGTACAAACGGATTGGATTTAGCGGATGGTCGTGCGCGTACAGACGAAGCGGTTACTGATGCGCGTACATATGAAGTGGTATTAGCGGGTACTGGTAAGCGTACAGGCGGAGTGGGCATAGCAGGCACTGGCATGCTTACAAATGGAGCGGATCTTTGCACAGACGATTGCTCAGGAATGGCCTGGTTGCTCGTACTAGGCTTTTGCAATGGTGGAGGATATAGTCCATAAAGCTGAAGAATATTGAATGGTGTGTCTTTATTTGGAAGGGAGCCTTGATATTTGGGCTCGAAAAGGTTTAGTGGTTGCACATTTTTAGATTTCTGCTCATTAGGCGGAAGCATAGTTGGTGGAATAGTCGACACCGGGCACGCGCCCATTGAAGATGGAATGTTTTGAACTTTTAGACCCATTGGTGATTGCTGGGTATGTGTCATACCAGCCACTGGTGGTGGATAGCTTATGGCTTGTGACATAGCGGCCTTTGGAGCTGGATGGGCTATGGCTTCTGTCATAAAGGTCATTGGTTGTGGATGTGTCCTAGCTGCTATTAAAGTTTGACGGGGTCTGATCTGTCTCATAAGATTATCTTTAAGTGGGTCGTATTCAACAGGATAGTTCGTATTTTCCGGTAATAATTTACTTTTAACCCTAAGAGGTGGGGGATGTGTTATTTGATACGTTTGTACATCAGGCGGAGGAACCGAAAAGCTGTTTCCACAAGCTTCATTCACAACAGGATTTTGTTGCAATAACTGGTATTGCTGTTGATTGGGAGCGACACCGAAAAAAGATGAGTTGCTTGTTCCACTTGCAGTCGATTGCATGTTTTGCATATAATTTGCAATATTTTCTACATTTCTGTCAGCGACTTGTTGCAATCTTCTACGTTTATCAGTATGAATATAATAATTTCTTATATTCCACTCAAAATCGCGTTGGTTAAAATGTTGGTAAGTTGTAGGATCTTCAACATCCTTATTCATCATACACATATATTCCCTAGAACAGCGAAAGTCTTTCAAAAACTGGGCGAAAACCTTTAATTCTTCACTTTGACGGAAATTCAGTTTAGATTTAGCGAATTGCATCAAATGTCCAACGATTGGGTCATTCATGAGTCGTTCATCTTCATCATCCAGACGCATGTTCCTAAAATGACTTTCATTTCCATGGTATTGACTGGTACTAGGTTCATCCATAGGTTCTGTATTCATTTGCCACTTCTGAAATATAGAGAGATTGTGTAAGTACTTTTAAATATGATAAATATACTTTATTAATTATTCCAGAATACATAGTGACAAAGAAATAGAGATTACTTATTTATAACAAAAATCAATTGAAACAGAGATTGCTTAATTATATGAAAATATTTTAATTTATAAGGTATTTCATTATGCAAACCAAGATAATATTGATGTACAAGCTAAATTCTAAATTTTAGCCATGTAATCCAAGGTATTAAGAGTCTTAATACAGAATCTTTAAGCTGCTAATAGGTAGTAATATAAAAGTTAAACGCTGAATTGGAAAGAAAAGTAAGTCTTGTATTATAAATATTTGTGGATGTATCAAATCAAAATACAATACGTTTATTGGTTTTATTAAAAAAATAGTTTTATAACACTTCTAATTTTATTATTATTATAAATAAGCAAACTCTATGGTTACCAGTAATTTTTCGTATATTACACAGCAGTAGAAAAATCACTTGCTAATTTATAGCAATAACCTAATAAACTAGTTTTTAGGTCTTGTTTAAAAATAGTTTCTAAATGTGATTCCAAAATTTGAAAAGCACTGCTACGCATATCAACAACTATCAGAGTGTGGCTCGAAAGATATAATGAAGACCACATACATAATGGTCAATAATGAGCACTTCAATCACTACAAGCAGTAATGAAAGGCAAAATATTACACACATTTAGAGATTATGATGCATACAAAGATACCAAAGTTACTAAATGGTACACATCAAAAAAATATTAATTATCGAACTAAAATTCTGAAAAAGTAAATACTTTTCCACTTAATAGAATGGCCTAATGCATGACCTGAAAATTGAAGGAAAAATAGACATTGCCAAATGTGCATAAAACATTAGTTGAAAAACACCCTTAAGTAACCAGATGAAAGACTTATTTAAGCATACTTGTGAAAGAATGTGCATTATGGAAAATTCATCAAAAAGCTCCGTCGATAATCAAGAAAAAATATTGATGTAAATTAACACTTTCTCGTTGTGTGTCCTTCATATATTTAAATTACACAAAAAAACTAGTATGTCTCAATGGTATGTATTGTACTTACGTTTCTCGCTTCGTCAAGTTTCTGGGCAATCAGTCTTCTTGTATACGAGAATTCAATTGTTATCTCATTATAAATCCACTAAAACGAGACAATGATGTGTATAATTATACATTAGGAATAAAAGTATTGTATAGAATGTGATACTTACAAACATGGCACAAAAATGCAACGTATATTCGACATTATCACTGTTCATCCACATTTTCATTCTGTTCAATATCAAATCGTTCATCAAAATGATTTTAAACATCTGTTGGTCGACTTTTTTCAACATGTCCTACATTTATATGAAATTACATTAGCTTATATATATACAAAAAATCACATATATTTATAAAAATAAATTTCTTAGATTAACGATTAAATGTTGCCAGCAAATCGCTTGCAATATTTTGTGTATGATACGATATGATCCTGCCATAATCATATATTTTTTGTTGTTCTGTGTATTATACAATATATAATTATGCAAACCAAACATGTGCTGATCTAATATGTAATATAGACAATATGCAGAAAACTAAAAATACTGAGCACGAGAGATAATGGAATATTGGAATTGAGTTAAATGTCAGTTACAATATGGTTTTTTCAATTTTTAAATCAAAATACAGTAACATTGGCAAAATTACTATCCTATTATTAAAATCCTGTATATTTTTTTTAAATTTATCAATTTATATGATTTTTTTTAAATTTAGATTAATAAAAAAATCAAGAGATCAGTTGGGATTTGATAAGACATTCTTTGTATTATATCATATATACTGGATCTATCCCTAACTAATTACGTTTCCAATTTTATAGAAATATTTGAACAATATAGACAACCATAAAAAAGGAGCAATCTTACTTTCAATTAAAACAATTTTTATCGTAAGATCAATATTTTGTTAATAACGGGCGTCAAGTACTGTATTTTGATTTACTGAGATTTAATTTTATAAAATCAAAGGAAACATTTAGGATGACCTTTCGAAATAGCAATTGCAATAGTATTTATTACACTTTTCAGTTTCTTATTGATGTATCGTTCCTGTTAGTAAATTTTAATTACAAAAAAATATTTTCAGTACTATAGACTATTCATATTTTGAGCTTTAGGGCTAAAGTATAACTCTAGGATAATAATGAATGTTATTTATGCTTTCGGGATAAATAATAGGACAAAATAAGATGTGATTTCAAATATGAATAAGGTATATGAAGAAAAATACATTATTGGGACACATGGCTTTTACAATTATGTGAAATGGAGAGACTTTTTTACAATTCACACTTTCATATTATATATAAAGAGCTAATGAAATAAAAATGTCTCATTTTATCACATAAGTTTACTAAAACAAACAATAACTTACGGATTACTTAATAGTATGCATTGTGTATAAAAAAATATTAAATTTCTTTACATTATATGTATAGTAAAGCTTTCCAAGCTCTTTATCTCTAAAATTCACTATTTAAAGAGACGTTTTTGCAACAATGTACCTCAAATGCTCAAATTTAAAGTAATATATTTACATATTATCTACATTACAGAAAATATCACATTGCATCATCTAATAAAAATAAATATTGTCTATATTAAACTTAAAAATTTTCGCTGCTGACAAGTCAGAACAATTTCATAAAATAAGAAAGCAGTTCATAATAAGAACGGTGGTAGTATTTATATTTAGCTCTAATGGTAATGTTTAAAAAAAAACTGTAAGTCGCCAACATTATATAATATAATCCTTAATTACATAGCAATATTCGCTATCAATAAAATTGTATAATCCATAACCTCTATATATGTATATATTCTACAAACATTGATAGAGTACCTCATACGCTCGTAATCTCTCAGTAAGTTTTTCAATTTCTTCCTGATATTCCAGTATTATAGACAATAATTGCAAGTAAATATTATTATGCTCTTTACACGCATTGGTATCTTCCTGTTAGAATGTGATATAATTATAATATTATTATGTTCATTAAATAAGTTATTATTATATTACAAAATTATAGATTTGCATGCTAAAAAGCTGTACTAAAGAAATGAAAGAAAAAAGTTGTAACAAAAAAAAAAGATAATTATATGTAAGAAAAAAAATTGTGATTAATAAGCTTAGCATAAAACGGTGAATCGTAAAACAAATTTCTTAATTAATTAAATATTTTTTAAATTTTTAATTAACTTCAAGTTGTTATTTATTTGGTATCATATGCATACGTCGAATTACAGTGAATTTTAATGTATCTAAATTGTAAATTTATCAATGTTAAACAAAAAGTACTAAAAAATGGTTAATTGACTTACAAATATTTAGAACATTTTAGTTCCAATCAATTAATACAAAAACAAGCAAATGCTTTATCATTAAGAGCGATTTTATTGACTTTCATGTTTTGTATATGAAGTTTAAGATTTTTCTAATCGGCGGTAGATTTTAGTTGTTATATTCAAATAAATTTATTAATTATAACTGTCATTGTGTAGAGTTTACATAATTTACATAGAAATGTTTTTTTTAAATAATAGATTACATGACGTAATTTAACATTAATATACAAAAAATCTAAAATCACATTTTCTCTGTTAAAAAAGTAGCTATTATTATGATTTTTTGTATTAAAATTTACAGTTAATGTTTTTATAAAAATAAAAAGGTAGTAGAGAGATGGTTAATATTGTTTATAATTTTTTTATGAAATTGTGGCTATATAATTTTTTTTATAAACAACGAGTAAAATATTTGTTATATGACCATTTGTAAATATAAACTAATAATCTATCTAGATTTTAGCAATTTTTTTAGATGAACAGATTAATTAGACTTATTAGTTTTAGATAAATAATTAGTTTGTTGTGAAAATAAGTTTACATAAAAAAAATTTAAGGTTTTTATATGCCTGTTAAATCACTTTATTTTATAAAATGTGATTCCATATACAATTAGCTTCAAGCTTACGTTAACTTTTGAAGTATAAATGATTTGTGTGATGATCAAATAGTGATTTTAATAAATATTCTGCCTTACTAATAATTACATAAAAAAGATAATATAATAAAACAATAAAAAGTAAATGCAAGTATTCTGTTATGTGTATAGCTTAACTTTAATGGAGTTTTTTATGAAAATATAAATACTATATATGGAATATTTTAACATTTCACTGTCACTTACACCTATTTTATACTTTGCTTCTCAATTACTATTAGTAACAAGAAATATATTAATCCTTTTTCATGAGTAGTGTTTATATTCTTTACTGTACAAATTTTTGTTTTATAGATTAAATAACTCAATATTTATATTTATATTTTTCTCGTATATAGCATGTCATAGATTTTTTTTTGATTTAAGCAAGCTTCAACGTTTATAGTGCTTCTCTTTAACAAAATATTTGCTAATGAAAGATCAGAAAGCAAATTGCAATTTTAATTATAACTAGTTACATATTGATTGTGGCAATCATAGTACAAAATTGTTACAACGTTATAAAAGGTAAGTTATACATACAAAAATTATATTTTCAGCTTTATTCTAATCCAAAGTAAATCATTTTCTAAATAAAAAAAATGATTAGACACAATACTAATGTGTCTGTTTATAAACTGAATATATCTCACAATGTTTACAATTTATAATAAAGCCATTTTTATTATTCAGACTTGTTTCAGTGCGAATATGAAATCACCTATTTAAAAGTTATATTAATTTAGTATAGATAACCTCTTAAAATAATGTAAAGACTATAATTAACCCATTAAAGTGAATGTGAATGTGTATTAATAGAAAATAAAATACCTAAAGAAAAATTAGCTAAGCTAACAAAATGTTAATAACAAATATAAAGTTGATAATTAAACTACTTACGATATTATATTCGTAACGGTTAACATAACTCGTAATATCCTGAATTGTTTTCACTTTTGATTCTGTAAAACATAAAAGAGTATGAATCATCACTTTATAAGATAGATTAAAAGTATTTGGAATATATTGGAAAAGGGTACTGCTGTAATGTGTTACTAAATATATAAGGTAGTGCAAAATGTTTAACCCGCTTTGCTTTGACTTTTTTTTAAATATATTATCATAAGTTTACTGTAAATAAATTTATAAAAATGAAATTATGAATTATTACAAAAAAAATAGTTGTGGTAACAAAAAGCGGGGGGTAGTTTTGAAAAGGGAAAAATAAAATACTTCTTACCCATGCTGCAATTGGATAACTCATTGATTTTGTTCATAACATATTGAAATGAAAAAGAAGGATCAAGACATTCCGCGAGTGGGTATAAGGTGCAAGCTGAAAATAAATAATTAATTTGTATTTAGTTTAATTGTAATATAACAAGCAAGCTATCGGTGACTTACGGGTATTTACATCTTGCCATCCACCGATTAATTCCCTTAGTGGATTAAACCAAAAATTTACCATCACATAGTCAATTGTCTTCAGCAAGCAGTCAAATTCCCTTTTAATGTTATAAATGGGAGTAACTATTCCCGAATTATAAGTTGTGCTTATTAATTTGAATATAGTCAACAGTGCGGGATAAAAATATTGATCCTTCGGGTTGGGTGCGCGTTCTGAAAAATAAAAAATAAAAATTGAACATTAAATTTAGTACTTTATAGTAAATTTTCTTCATAATCATTAAAATATATAATATTTATAATTATAAATAAAATAAAGAATAAATTTAAATATAAAGCGATAATACAAGTTGGTAGTGACTTTTTGTTCTGCACGTGCACATGCTTGTAATTAATTACATTGGTTTGTAAATTTTCACTCAAATATGTTGAGTTTTAAAACGTCAATTCACGACATTTATTAAATACCTTGATGAGCCCGAAATAATTTTGTTCTCGTTATATTTGCAAGTTCATGTTTATGAATGCCGAAACTATTTAAAAATTGTAATATGGGGCATGTCCTGTATGTGATCGCCAACGCTGGGTTCAGATGCTCCGTTTGAGGTATGCTTTTGTCGAAGTCCTCAAAAAATGACTTATAGTATTTCAATTGGGTCTCTATATGGTTCTCGATTCTCCTTCGTATGAATTTTTCTTCTGTGGTCGTCTGTATCATATCTGCTAACTCGCCGTACGGCGAATAAATGTAATCATAGATTCTTTGTCTTGGTATTTTGCTTCCAAAGGGTCTCTTTGTCTCTACTGTAAATTTCATATGTACGTATTTCATGTACTGATTGGGTGTAAAAATCTTCAATTCATGTTTAATGTCGGAAGGCAACTTATAGCCAAAGGAGTTGAGAAACGGCTCTGGGAGATGTTCAAAAATATTTTGCTCCATTGTATACTGGAGTACGTTGAACGGTTGCTTTTTTAATTTATACTCGGCTATCATAAATGTAGCATCCTTGTTCAGCCTATCCATGTGACACATTTCCATCACGTAAGATAGGGCTAAAAACGAATTATTACATGCTTATATAATTAAAAGATAAAAATCTATTCTACAAATGCAGTTGGTTGCAGTATAATATTTTTTAATTTTCAAATATTGTTCTTTTGCCGTAATATAGTTCAATCCTGAATCCAGATAACGGATGTATCTGTATTCTAAAGTTGACTTACAGTTGAGTGGCAAGTATTATTTTTTAATGTAAAAATCTTCGAGATGCATCATTGTATTTACATAAGTTATTTAATATGTGTTTATTATAAGTTGACATCATATTCAATATTATGTCAAATTTGTAATTGATTGTATATTTATTTGTTTATTTAAAAAGTTATTGCTATTACGGAAAATAACATTTCAGTATCCAAAAAATTGCTTTAGTGCACCATTTTTGTATAAATGGTTGCATAAAGCTAACGTGTAGGGCTAATATTAACTGTTAATTGTCAATAGCAGTAATGATATTCAATCGAATAACATTATTTAGTCAAGTTTCAAACCAAGCTAACTATAAAAATATTGCTAAAGATAATTAATTTATATTAATAAAAGGTTAAATTTAAAATACCGTCTTTTTCCAAAAATAAGTCCTGGCGTGATTTTCATGAGTTTTTGGAATATAAGCCCTCCCCCGAAAATAAGCCCTAGTTAAAATAAGGTGAACGCCAACATGTGGCGATTATTGCTAGTGCCACACAATTTATATATTCTGGATAACTTCCTTCAACGACATGAACTGTTTTTAAGGAGATCAACAACAATGTTTAAGACAATGAAGTTGTTAAATTTGCACTTGTATTTAACTTTTTGTTGATGGTATCGATTTTTCTAAATACCAACTCTCCAGCATGATTGCTATGGAAGAAACTGCAGTATTTCTAGGCTAAGGATCTCAAACGACGATTAACCACAGAGGTTCCTCATCAATCTACGTTCATTCTACTGGATACGAAAGTGCATGTGCTACCTGTATTTTGGCGATTCGTCTGGATGGCAAGAAAGTCTAACCGTTAATCATCACTAAGGGTAAGAAAGACAATAACTTTCAAGGACAAAAGAATTTATGTCCTTGAAAGTGAAAAGGCCTGGTGCATCCAAGCAGTTATAAGAAAGTGGGTCGATTTCATGCCGCCACCTTTGTTTAGGGGTCGCCAAAGAGGTTTACTAATTTGGGATTCAGCCAGTACTCACCGCGCTAAAGAGATGAAAAACTTCCTTGCTGAGAGGAGGATTGATGAAATTATGATTCCAGCAGACACTCGATATCGCAATAAACAAGCCCTTTAAGGATAATTTGAGCGTGGAAATGAATTAATACATTGAAAACAGAATAGTGAGAAATCAACGTGGGAATTTTGTGAAGCCTGGTCTACAAGAAGTTGTGAACTGGGTAAATAATTCATGGGATAAATAACTGGCTGTTGCGTTTCCAATGCACCTCAAACAAACTACTTAGACAAGAAATACTAATTTAAGGATAGCTATATTGCAGGACAGGAGAGATTCGGATCAATGATTCAACAGAAAATGGACTTGATTGAAATTCAGGATGGTATTCAGAATTTGAAGATGAGATGACTGTATTCGAATAAATTTGAAATAAATGTAAAATTCCTATTTACTTATTGTACGTGAAAAGTAAGCCTTCCCTCGATAATAAGGCCTAGCTCATATTTCGGACCAAAAAAGAAAGTAAGACAGTGCCTTATTTTCGGAAAAAGACGGTGTATGTTGCAACTAGTATATTTTTTAAAAATAACAAGTGATGAGTGTTTTTAATATAAAATAAAAAAAGAATAAGTATGTACCTAATTTCATTTAAAACTAAAAAATAGCTTTTTATAAGAAATAAATATTAACTAATAATGTAAAAATCTACTTGCAAAAAATTACTATAATGAGACTATAGAGTAATGGTCATTAAAAATGACATAAAAACATATGCATCATGGATAAACATATCAATATTTTTCTGTCTCATTAGTAGATACAGTTTTATCAAATAAATTGCAATTTATTAAACTAATACAAGATTTTTGCAAAAATAAATGAAAATGTACCATTAAAATATACATTTTATTGATACATTTACATAAAAATCCTTACGGATAGAGTAATTTCACTACAATACATGTATGTATTTTTAGGAAAACACCGTTTAACTTTTTAAACTTGAAATTTTATTAAGTATTAAAAAAACTTATGTGTCAGTGTATTTAACTTATAAACTAATAAAACACGAATCACACACACAGACACTGTTCTTACACAATTAATGAAATACTCTTATTTAACTAATAAAATGCAAAAAATATATTTACCATTGTGAGTATGTTCCATGATACTTTGTCTTTTTACAGAAGGAGGCTCATCAAAATTCATCAACCAATTCTGTTGATCTATTGTGTCTTCATTTACTGGTTCCTCGATAGTTTCGTCGGTTACAAATTCGGTGCTCTGGTTCAGAGAAGCCTGATCGCCTGATGGCACTGGCGAAAATTCCTTGCAGACCTCAAAGGCTTGACCAACGCTCCGTACAATCTTTAGAGCTTGGCTCTGAAAATATATATTAAAAAAGTTAATTCATATTGTATTATGTAGAAGCCATATATACATATGTATATATGCATATACAGTAGTGGCCTTTCTCTAGGGTTATCGGAGATAGCTCATCATTTATTTTTATTCTAACTTAATAAAAACAATAAATATAACTTTGTTTTGGTTTGGCGAGCTTTTTTATATGCCTGTATGCAGGGACAGCTTTGATTGGGCTTTGGCTAGTTTGGAAACTTATGCCGTACCAGCGTTGAGAAAGTCACAGAGCCAGATTACATATTTTCATTCAGCAAAATAATTATTTTATCATATTTATTTTTGTATTCCGGAATTCAAAAGTTGTTTTAAAACCCATTCTTTTATTAGAGCTAGATAAAAATGTATAAATTTTAAAATTAAATTGAAATATTCTGCTTAATATTAAGTAATTAACTTACAAAAATATTTAATTTTGTCAAATATATATAAAATAGTGATAATGTATAATAAGATAGTATTTATTTAAATTCATCTACAGGAATAACAGCGAGAATAATGCCTGTTTAAGATTTTTTATTGCTTTAGGCTCATGAAACACACGTGTTCGATAAAGAGTTCTAGATGTGGTCTTTGTATGTATTAAGTTTCATAGTTATGCTTTGAGATGTATTAACAACAAGTGTTGAAGAAAATTAATACGACATTTGTCCCCCTGCCCCTAGCCCCGCGCCGCCACTGGCCCCGCGCCGCTACTGGTACCGCGCCGCCACTAGGGGCAGTATGTCAAGTATGCAAAAATTGCATAAAAATGCGAAAAGGGAACAACATGCATGAGTATTTCAATCGGTTTACAATGCATCATCAGGCGAAATTACTTTGCTGAGCATAGTTAAAACATAACAATGAGCAAACTTCGCGGCGGCAGTTAATAAATAAAGACGTTGGACGCGGAGTAGACACGAAAAAGAGATGCATAAAACACACGTCATCGATAAGGAGTTCTAGACATTTGTCACGAAAGGTTTTAAGTTTCGTAGTTATCATTTGAGACGCCTCACAAGTAGGTGTCCGGTGATTTTAAGAGATATAAGAAAAATGAAAGTCATTGAAAATACGTTTATATTATAACCAATAACGGCGCTATTCAGCCATAAGTTATACATAAACTCGTGAATAACACTAACAAACGATTGATGAAAGTTCGACAAAATCGAAGAGAAACGCGGCGGCGTAAACCTTTATTGCACAAATATGATATGTACACTTAAACAAGCTCGGAATGATTAATATGATACATACATGCAATTCTTGCCTTCTTCTCGGTGAAAAAGTCTCCCCAGCACACAATTACATGTATCTACGTTCGACGTCGGAAAGGACGAGGCGTCGGGTCCACCACTCTCCTACCACCGGCGTCTTGAGTGGGTATGCGGAGTGGGGAGACTCGGCGCCTTGAGTGATTCTTAACCTTTTTTAACCGCGGCCCAAATTAGTGCAATAATTTTAGTTTCGCGACCCAAACAATTAAATAAAATTATATTTTTAACACAAAATATGGTATCTTAATATGGTTCATTTTGCAGTTTGTTACATTAAAAATAAAAACGAATATGTTTATTTTTAAATTGAGGAACTATCAAGAAAATGAGTACATATATTTTTTTAATTCATATTTTATATCAGAGAGATTATATCAATCGTTTTAATTAATATTATAACATGCGGAACCAATAGAACTATCACAAAATTTAAAATAGAGCAAAAAATAGAGTAATTAAAGAAACATAAGGCATATTTAGAAATTGCAATTTCAGATTTTAAGATCACCGAAAGCAATGATTCAGTATTGTCTGTTAAGGGGGTAGATATCCTTAGATACATGCTTATGGGTAAAATGAAAACATTTGAGCCCATTCTACAATAATTATTATTATAAATTAAGCTACCGGATATCTGAATTTATTTATAGCATTAAGGATATTTAAACGTAGAATGTAGCAAGCAATTGAATTACATCTTTGCAAATATATGTTCGAAGCAATGTCTTTGGGTTCGGTTAGTAACTTGGTATTTTAATGGCTCCATCATGTATATTTGCGTTTATTTTGCTGGCTAATCGCAAAAGCTGTACAATATTGGCTCACTGGACTTAAGATAAAAGAGTTATGATATATGTATGTGTATTTACACATACAATGTTTAAAGTAAGTTCAAGAATAAAGTTACATTTTATATAAACAAGACGACCACCAAATAGATTGACTCGCGAGAATAATATTGTTGCATTTTATAAAATAATAACTTTTTTACTACTATTGTGCATAATTATTTTGTATATTTGTTTTCATGTATTGAGTAGTTTGTTTTATTTTTAAACGTATATTATATTATACACGAGTACAGCACGACAGGATGTAGCATAGAGGTAGTCTGCCTCACAGCACCGCTTAACGAGGGCGTGGGTGGAATTTCCCAGATTTTTTTGTTTATTGATTTGCTACAAGGTACAAATTACTAACATAAAGTGACAAACATAATGTTTATCATCTCACATTCTATGTATTTATTATATAAATAAATCTTCATGAGACAGGTGGAAGGCTCAATAACAAAAATATTCTAACCGTAATAATAAATGGTGTGTTTAGATACTGCGAAACTTATGATGTATTGGTGAAAAACAATAAAATCATAAATTGACAAATTCGACTGCGAATAAAAGTAAATAAAATGAACGTGTCTTTGTTGAATTTATTTTTAAAAGTGTCTAATCTATGTTTTAAACATATAAAATGCAAAAAAACTTGATTTACCACGCGAATTTCCTTACGAAAGAAAAAAGTTTTCACACGAGAGCAATGGTGAGCAGCAGGCGACCGCAAAAAAAGTTAATATTTTTAACATCTCTATCGATAAAGTTGAAAATTGTTTACACTTTTTATCAGAAGTTCACAAAACCGCTTTTTGTCTAGCCAAAATCAGATATTTAAAAAGATCATGGGTTATAGTGATCAGAGGCTTTCAATATATTTTATTAAATTAATATAAATATTTTTGCCATTATATTATTGGTATTATTCTGTTTCGAAATCATTTACAGAATTTAAATTTAAAAAAATGTTATGTAAAAATAATGTTTTTTATTTATTATTTATTCAGTTATATATGTAAATATGTTACAATTATATTATATATAAATATATAACTATCTGGAGTACCTTAAAATAGTGAAAGATCAACCGATACTCCTCAAAGGGTTAATCTAAATCGCGTCCTGAGGATAACCATTAAATATCAATAATGATGTATTATAGCAGGGATACATAGAACTAACCATACATATATACAGTGGCGTAGCTATGGGGGGGGGGGCCGCCCCAGGCGGCACTTGCTTGGGGGCGGCATATTCGCGATGGGATCGTCTAGTGTGGTTCTTAACCCTGAATGCACTAAAACATATTAAGCCTACGAATAACAAGAGCTTAATAATAACCAATTTATTATTTTAAGAAATGCTGATTTTATGACCCTGTAAAAAATGTATGGGGGCGGGGCAGCAATCTTAAGGATCGCTCTGGGCAGCACATACCCTAGCTACGCCACTGCATGTATAACAATAACTTTTTTAATTGTCCGGATTGAAATTTTAAAATGTTTAGGGGGTGGAATAAAAAAATATTTTTTTAATTCCAGTTTACATTTCAATATTAGCTGTTGTATGAAGAACGATGACTGTGTATCCTAAAATTTGGTTGGAATGCTGCACGAAATTTTGGCCAGACAAAAAAACGGTTTTGTGAACTTCTGATAAAAAGTGTAAACAATTTTCAACTTTATCGATAGAGATGTTATGAATTTCTGGAATTTAAATAAAAAAACTTCGTGCAGCATTCCAACTAAATTTTAAGGCTGGGGCACAGAGAGAGCGATCTGTCGCGGCGGGAAGCGATATCTGACCGCGATCTGTCGCCGCGGTCAAATATCGCTTCCCGCCGCGACAGACCGCTCTCTGTGTTGCCGAGCCTTTAGGGTACACGGTATTTATTAATAGAAGTATTAAAATAAATTATTAAAACATATTAACACAAAAAAGTAGTAACAAAGCAATAAAAGTAATATATTCACTGATTTTTTATTATTATTTACTATAAATGGAATATTAAATAAAACAAATAAATAACAACAGAAATAATTATGGAAATATAAGTAAAATTAACTCACTCCTATGTGTATACTAACAAATTAACAAATGTTTATAAATTAACTTACTACTTAAAGGGTTAACAACGGCATTGCACAAATATGTATAAGGAAAGTAATAAAGTTTAAACAACTAGTTTTATTTATAAACATATAAAAATTCGCGGTTCACTTATTGCGTAAGATGAAAAATTTCTTTCTACGCCTCTACTAGGGTTATGTTTTCGCGGAACTGCAGTCGTTTGAACGGTTGACGTACCCTGTCGATGCTAAAGCTCGGTTTTTTTTAAAACTGCGTAAATTTCCGTGTTTACAGAATTGAATTGACTATGAAACAGTAATTAAGCTGTATATACTTACATTTTGAAGATCTGCCGCAGCATACGACCGCCGAGGCGCAACGTGCACGCGCGAATGTTTAAAACAAATCTTACCGCCGCGCGTAAGTGACGATCACTAGTTAAACATTTTTGAATTGAATTTCAAAAACTGGTAAATATGTCTGGAGCACGATATTTAGTTTTAAATATATGTTATGATATACTCGCAATTGTAAGTAAAGTTAAAATGTTTAATATAAGAACATCGTTAATAAGCGCGTTTCAATTATTAAATAAGAAGTAGTCAAGTTCAAAACCATTTGCTATAAAATAACCCGCTAAGTAAATTCCTCTCTGAAATCTCGTTATTAATAAAATGTCTATTTACGTGAACAGTTATTCAATTATTCAATAAACTTTGAGCCTTGTGGTGGTTTAGCACAATAAAAATAAACCTTTAAGTTGTAAGACATAATATGCAGCTCAAGAATTTAAATTCACTAAATTTATGCAATAGAACTATGTTACCTGTGGAGAAACTGTAAACATATGTACATACATAAACATTTATGGATAACTTTACCAATAAACATTTATGGATAACTTAATTTAAAATCAAATTATTATTTTAGTATTTCAAGTCAAAGAATACAAAAACTAGATAAAATAAATTTGGCATGATGCTAGTTGCAGCATTTTATACTAAATGTATAATAAAAGATTCAAAGGGTGAACAGTTATTCACTATTCTTCGTATCTTGTGTTGTTTAACACAATAAAAATAAACTTTCAAGTTGTAAGACCTAATATGCTGCTCAATAACTTAGATTCACTAAATTTGTGCAATAGAACTATGTTACCTGTGAAGGAACTGAACACATATGTACATACATAAACATGTATGGATAATTTAATTTAAGGTAAAACTGTTATTATTATCTCAGTATTTAAAGTCAAAGAATACAAAAACTATATAAAATATTTTATTTAAATCAAGGGATGATGCTAGTTGAAGCACTTTATACTAAATGTATAGTAAAACGAATCAAAATGTGAACAGTTATTCAGTATACTTTGAATCTTTCGGTGGTTTAGCACAATAAAATTAAACCTTCAAGTTCGAAGACCTAATACGCTGCTCAAGAATTTAGATTAACTGAATTTGTGCAATAGTATGATGTTACCTGTGGAGGCATTGAACATAAGTATTTGTACATACTGTAATTGAATGCGAATAAGTGTGTTCCTTATCATTTTATTAAAAACAACTCTTTGTGCTAGTCGACAATGTATCGACTTTTTATTGACTTTTGTTCAAGAAAATTTTGCCAATTTAAATTTATTAATGTTAAAAAAATTTGTTAAGCACATTTCAGTAGTATTGCATTTTTAACTTATGCAAATAACTCAATAATGTTGAATTTACGAGAGTTTATTGTAAAAAAAATTATCGGAACATGGACGACTCTTGCCGTGTTAGGGCTGAATGGCGCGTTACTTGACAGATTTACGTTGTCAATTATTGCTCTAAAACTGTTTTTTCTTTCAAGGGGTATCTATATTTTTATGATATGGGATGAAACGAGATTATATGATCTGATTATGCATAACTATTACTTTATATTGTGTGTCTGTTATGAAATAAAAGGATTAGAAAATTTAGTAAGACGGAAAAAAAGAGCGAGATGCTGTTAAGCAAGCAGAGCTCGCTATCTCGCTCGCACTATTAAAATTAGCGATTGCAAATTATCGACATTTTAATAATATTAGTCTCTACACATTTGATGTATTTTCGAGCTAGTAAATTACTAAATTATTTAAAACAGAATTGGTAATCTGTGATTTAATTATATATAAATATATTGATTTACTTTTAGAAATTATCCATATAATTACTAATGGATGTTGAATTTGATTTTAAGCGTAATAGTTAATACTGTGACAATAATAGTAGTAGGGATGATATCTAACCACTTAAAAGAAGATGGATTATGCCAATTTTGATGCAAATAATGAATACGAATCTGATTATAATCGTAAATAATATGATTATTGGTATGGTGTGCCAAATAAATATTGTTAGCCTAATATAATACCTTTGCACAACAATGTAATATTAAATATTACATTGTTTTTTTGCAAAAACACAATGTAATATTTAATATTTTTGCTAAAATAGGCAAATACATAAGAAAAACATGTAGAATATTTGTCTAAATATAAAATTTTACTATTTTCAGAGAGTACAAAAAAATCATATGGGGCTCAGCCCCAATGGCCTCTAAATGAAAGCCATCCCTGTTGTATTATATAATGGTAATACCACAATTAACCCTTTCACCACATCTGATATTTTTGCGCGTCATATCAAAATTTGTTAATATGTGGGGGCACGTATTCATGCCATATTTAAAAAAATATTATGATTCAATAAATTCAAGTGATTTACAGCCTTAAATTATACTAAATATCCATATTATTAGGCTCAAATATTTATGGCACCTTTCAATGCCCAATGAGTACTGGCGATTTTCTTGATGACACCAATAGAAGCCATCCGCGATGAAAGGGTTAAAAGTCTTGTAAGACATACTTTTTTAGTAAGTTTTAGGATTGTATTGCACTTATATACATTTATCCATATTTAACACTCTACAGGTCGATGACTCAAATATGCGTCGTTACTACTGTTAAAAGCCGTTTATGCACAACATAATCAATAGAAAAACTGATTTAAAACACAGTTTGTAAATTAGTGATATCTATGGTATATTATTAACTATAACTAATTTTAATAAAAGCGCATTATAATTATTAAAAAGTTTAGTTTGCTGCGGGGACCTGAACTCGTAGCCTCTAGAACAGTGGTTCTTAACCGGTGCACCGCGGTGCACCAGTGCACCGCGAACTTATTGCAAGTGCACCGCGAGAAAATTGGTAAAAACAAAAATTCCGCAAAATAGTAAAATCTTAATGTTTCAATCAATTTATATTTTATTAGAGTCGTGATACCCCACAATGAATAAATTTATTACCAAACGAAATTGTGAATCAGACCAAAATATTAATGACACTGGGAGTACAAGTGGAAGAAGTAGTGACGATGTTACTAGACATCATACGTCTCATACAAAAGAAAATATATCCAGTAAAATAAAAAAAAATAATGGACAGTATTCTGAAGAATATTTACGTTTCAGTTTTACTAGCATCAATGAAGAAGGATATCACATTCCACTATGTGTTGTATGTGGAGAAAAACTGTCCAATAGCGCGATGTATACTGACAAGTTAAATCGCCACTTCACTACGAAGCACGCCGATCTTGCATCAAAAAGTAAAGATTACTTTAAAAGATTGTTAATCATGCAAAATAAACAAGCGAAATATTTTGAAAAAACTGTTAAAATTTCCGATAAGGCACAACTGGCTTCATACAAGATTGCTGAATTGATTGCTGTACAATTAAAACCACATACTATAGCAGTCTCTAATTTTACTTGCATATTGTAAAATAGGAAAAATTATGTTTGGTGATAAAGCAAAAAGAAAATTATGAAAATTCCTTTTTCAAACGATACAATAAAAAAAATAATTAAATATGTCGGATGATATTGAGAAAACAGTTAAACTACGATAAACTTTCCAAGTGATATTTTGTTTTACAAGTCGACGAATCTACTGACATTAGCGGTAAGGCACAAATAGTAGGATTCGTTCGTTTCATAAATTAAAACGAAATAGTGAATCAATATCTATGCTGCAAAGAACTTATGGAGCATACGACAGGACAAGATGTTTTTGATCTTATTTATTCATATTTAGAACAATTTAAAATATCATGGGAGTTATGTGTTGGAATTTGTATGGATGGTGCTCCTTCAATGGTAGGCTCATTTAAAGGATTTGTAACCCTTGCAAAGACAAGAAAACCTAATAATATATCTACTCACTGTTTTTTACATAGAAAATCTTTAGTTCCGAAAACATTACCAGCAGCACTAAAATCTGTACTAGATCAAGTTGTAAATATAGAGAATTTCATAAAATCAAGACCTTTAAAAACACGCATGTTTAAAAAACTTTGCATTTCTATGGAAGCTATGTACGAGTGTTTGATTTTTCACACTGAAGTCAAGTGTTTATCTAAGGGTAAAGTTTTATGCCGATAGAACTTAAGAATAAATTGTTAATCTTTTTTCGAAATGAAGGTATGGATGATTTTGTAAAATGTCTTCAGAATAATGATTGGTATGCTAAAGTGGCATATTTAGCAGATATTTTAAATTACTTAAATAACGTTAACACAAGCATTCAAGGAAAAAACGAAAAATTCATGACATCAGTTGTTTGTGTTCATCGTATGTGCATGTGTCTGCCGTGCAATTAGCCAAGATTGTGGTAACCAACCCCTTTGGAGGTGAAAACCGGCAGATATTTGCGCGTAAGTAGCACAATTTAATAAATAGTATAAATAGATTGATTAATATAATATATAAATAGTATAAGATAGAAATAATTAGTATTGTTACATAAAAAAAATGGCCGATAGCGGCGTGAATATAGCGGGCGTAATTACGCCAGAAAACAGAATAAAAGAAATGGATGAATTAAAAACAAAATTAAATGTATTATTATCAAATGGTAATATACTATCAAAAGAAAAAAAAACCATTATAACTAATACATTTGATATTATGTATAAACATTTATTAGATGTGTTAAAAACTAATAGGGACGATGTAAATAATAAAAATGAAAATAATAACTCAATATTTGAGTTATTAAATGAAGTTAGAAAAGATGTTTATAATATAAAGGATAAACTAAATTTAAATAACAACATTATTAAAAATAAAATGCAAAAGAAACATTATTCGGAAATCGTAAAAAAAGGAAAAGATATTGCGATAATTATACCTAAAAATTTGCAAAATATAGAGCAGACAAAAAAGGATTGCAAAAATTTAATTAAACCAACAGAATTAGAAGTTGGAATACAAAATATAAGACCAATAAGCAAAGGAGGTATACTAATTACATGTGATAGTAAAGAAGATGCATCGAAAATTACGACTGATGCAGTAAAAAAACTAGGAGATAAATATAATATAAAAGTAGGAAATTTAAAGAAACCAAAAATAAAAATAATTGGAATTTCTGAAGAATTAAAATATGATCAACTAAAAAAGTGTATAATGAAACAAAACACATGTGTAGAAGAAAACAAATGTTATTTAGAAGTAAAACATATTAAAAAAAACAAATTTAATAAGTATGATGCTATTATTGAAGTAGATGTTACGACATTTAAAAATATAATGGATGTAGGCAAATTAAATATTGAATGGGATAGGTGTAAAGTATATGAAGACATATTCATATACCGTTGTTATAACTGTTATGGTTATAATCACAAAGCCAGTGAATGTAAAAATAAAAAAAATTGTATAAAATGTGGTTCGGAAGAACATTTAATAAATCAATGCAACAAAAAAGAAAACTGTGTGAATT
Organism: Plectrocnemia conspersa; assembly: GCF_051122295.1. Lineage (NCBI taxonomy): Eukaryota > Metazoa > Arthropoda > Insecta > Trichoptera > Polycentropodidae > Plectrocnemia > Plectrocnemia conspersa. The sequence continues at coordinate 13,317,263 of NW_028277170.1, forward strand.
GCTGTAGAGCAAATAAATTACTAAATCTTAATTTGAATGTGGAACACAACTCCATGGATAGAAATTGTTCAATTTATAAAAGATACGAGCAAAATTACTATAATAAAATACAATATAATATAGTATAGCAATTAAAAAAATCAAGTTCATATGGGAAACAAGAATCAGTAACTGGGATATTAATCAATGCACAAGGTTATTTAAAACATAAAGAGGAAATAGAATTAATTACTGAAAAGGAATATCCAATATTTTTAGGGTTAACTGAAACCCATATCACAAATGACATTGAAGAATTTGAACTAAATATTGGCAATTATAATATAATTAGATGTGATTCTAATTCCAGACATACAGGAGGTGTTATACTGTATATTAGAAATGATATAAAATTCAATACTATATTTAAAAATAATCAAGATAAGACATACTGGTCTATCACAGTTAAGATTTTTATTGAAAAAATTCCCATAATATTATGTATAGCATACAGATCTCCAAATAGTAATCCGAATATATTCATAGAATTTATAAATAATATTGCAGAATGGAGTTTTGATCAAATTTTGGATACTGTTTTAATTGGAGATTGGAATTTTAATTGGAACAAATGTGAAGATTTTTACACAGCAAAATTAGAAAAAATATCAAATATATTTGGTTTAAGACAATGTGTCAAAGAAAATACAAGGACTAATAATAGATCGAGCACATTAATAGATTTAGTATTTACCAACAACAAAAAAATTTATTGTGAAGTAAAATCAACTCCAAGAATAACTGACCATTCAATTGTATATATTTATATAGAAAAACATAATGAACTTAAGTTTAAAAAAACAAAAAAAATTGATATAATTAAAAAAATTAATTTTAATAAATTAAGATTAGAATTACAAAAATGTGACTGGAATGTAGATAATATGGATGTTAATAGGATATGGAACAAAATTTATAAGAATATAGTAGATTGTAAAACAAAAAGTCAATATAATTTTAAAAAGGAATATCGTTACAACCCAAAACCGTGGTTTAATGATGATGTTAAAAATGCTATAAAGAAAAGAGATGAGTCATACAAAATTTTTCAAATATTAAAAACAGAACAAATAGAATATAAAGTCTTTAATGAAAAATGGAAAACATACACACAATGTAGAAATATGGCAGTCAAAGTATTAAGAATGGCTAAAAAGAAATGGTATGAAAAATTGATAGATGAAATACAAAATGATCCAAATAAGATGTGGAAATCAATAAAACAATTAATTAATCCAACTCAGAAAAACGACATAATAAAAATGGAAATTAATGGAAATATATATCAAGATCCTTATATAATGGCAGAAAAGATGAATACATATTACATTGAGAGCATAGAAGAAATTGTAAATTCAATACCAAGGATTAGTAATTTAGTACAATATAATAATAAAACATTAATTGTAAAATTTAGTAAATTTAAATCAGTATCATTAGATGAAATTCATAACATAATATGTAAATTTAAAAAAGGAACTAGTACTGATGAACTAGATATAAATATAATTAAAGAAACATGGGAAATAATAGGAACTAAATTAAATTATTTAATAAATAAAGCACTCTCATTAGGAGAAATGCCTGAAAATTTAAAGATTGCTACTATTGTACCTATACCTAAAATAAAAAATAGTAAAAAAGTTGAAGAAATGAGACCAATCAACATGCTACCGTGTATAGAAAAAATAATAGAAGAAGTAGTAATCAAACAATTAAAGGAATTTATTACTTCTCAAAACATAATATGTGAACAACAATCGGGATTCAGAGAAAAGCATTCCACTGAAACTGCATTACAAGTAGTGATAAATGATTGGCTGTTGGCTAAGGATACAAACAAAATCATTGGAGCAGTTTTCTTGGATTTCAAGAGAGCCTTCGAAACAATAGACAGAGAAATAATGTTGAAGAAATTGGAGAGTATAGGTATAAGTGATATAGTTTTGAGATGGTTTAATAATTACTTATATAAAAGAAAACAAAAAGTTAAGATAAATAATGTATGTTCTGAAGAGAGGTTAGTGTATTATGGAGTACCACAAGGGTCTAAATTGGGACCATTGTTGTTTGTTTTATATATAAATGATATAGTTAATAACGTAAGAAAATGTAAAGTTCATCTATTTGCGGATGACACATTGATCTATTGCATGGGTGATAACATTGAAGAAGTTGTGAGTAATTTGAATGATGAATTAGGTGTGTTAGAGATATGGTTAAAGAATAATGTACTTAAATTAAATGAGAATAAAACTAAATGTATGTTTATTAATTATAAAAATGTGTTAGATGATAGCACCAAAATAGTAATAAATAACTCTAATATAGAAATAGTGGATAATATAAAATATTTAGGAGTAATTGTTGATACAAAATTAAACTTTAAAGAACATTGTAATTACATATTAAAAAAAATTAGTAGAAAAATAGGTTTATTATCTAGATTAAGAAATATATTAAGTATAAATACAAAAAAATTAATTTACAATAGTATAATATTGCCCCATTTTAATTATTGTGCAACACTATTAAATATGATGAATAAATTAGATAAACAAATGTTGCAAAAATTACAAAATAGGGCAATGAGAGTAATCTTAAATAAAAATAGATTAACTAATTGTAAAAGTATGATTGATAGATTAGAATGGTTGAATGTTCAAGAAATATTGAGTATGAATGTTTTAGTATTTATATATAAGTTAGAAAATAATATGTTACCACACTATTTTAATAAGTATTTAATAAGAAATAAAGATGTACATAAATATAATACTAGAAATAGAGAAAATTTAAAAATAATTAAGTATAAGAAAACGAGTACGGCTAGGGGAATTATGTACGGAGGTTTTAATTTATATAATAGTCTTCCAAGAGAAATCCGAAACAGCAAAAATATAACGGGTTTTATAAATGGAATAAAAAAACACCTTCGTACATATAGAAATAAAATATTATAATATTAAGTCTTTATTATTGTATATTTTTTCTTTCTGTTATGTATTTTTTATATATTTTTATATATGTTTACTAAATTTGTTAGATGTAAAGATTAGCTATTAAGCTAAATAAATTAATAAAATAAAATAAAATAAATAAATCCATTGACAAATTGACAGGATTTCGAAAAAAAATAACTCTTTCGAAAAATCGAATAATAGAAAAAAAGTAGATATGTTTCCTTCACTTAACGAAAACATTCCCAATGGAGTTATTTCCGCAATAGAACATTTAACTTCATTGGAAGAAAAGATTGCACATTATTTTCTATTCTTAAATATAGAAAATTATGACCGAATACGAAATCATCAAATTAGTCTCATTGTCGACTGATCGTACTCTAAAAATTAAATTTTCCGAAATAACTATGAAGAATTTTTGGATTACTGTCCAAGAGGAATATTCAGTTCTTTACATGAAGGCACTGAAAATTTCGTTACAGTTTTCAACATCATATTTGTGTGAGCTTGGTTTCTTAACAACAACTAATATGAAAATTAAAAAACGAGAAAGACAGAAAAAAATGTAAACGAAGAATTCAGGGTAACTACATAAAATATTCGACCTAATATTTCTGATATCTGCAAAAGCCAACAAGCTCAGGTATCACATTAATTAATTTTTGATTGATCATATAAATTCCATTATGTTAAGCAGGAACGTCATTTTGAGCAAACAAAGGGGGGAAAATGCACCACTTAACCACACCACACATACAAATATTTTTAATAAAACACGTAATTAAAAATTGGTTCTAGGGCAAAATTAACTAACTAAATTTATTTTCAATACTAATATAATTTTTTTTTAAATATGTAAAAAAATTGTATGTAAATTTGTATGTAACTATTTTTTTTAAATATGTAATAAAAATGATTCCACATATTTTTTTCGACCTCTTAATTCTGGTGCACCGCCACTTTTTCCCATGATCAAAAGTGCACCGTGACTTTGAAAAGGTTAAGAACCACTGCTCTAGAATATCAATTTAACGCCTTAAGGACTAGGATGTTCCGGTTATACAAGACAATCTAAATATAAAGTCCCCATGACGCACTTCGAATGTCTCTCTGTAAAACATATTCCTGAAGAATATAGACAAGATTATTTTGCTCGCGTAACACCATAGACCAGGGATCGGCAAACCTTTTTTATGAAGGGCCAGATTGTAAATATTTTAAGCTCAGCGGTCCAGGAATCAAAATTGAAATGAGCTTTATTATTTTTCTTAAATATCCAAATGTAGTGCTAATTTTCAAATCTATTGAATATTCGATAATAATAGCTAACTCGGGATTTTCATTGAAAAAGATTTTTAATCGCTCCTTTGATTTAAAAAACCTCAATCAACCTTTACCACGACTGGGCCATGGGACTACTGTATGGTAGAGAAAGTCAAAATATACGGCTTACATTATGATAAAAAAGAATCGTAGAACTGATGATGGTTAGAGCGAATAAAGTTTACGATTGACACAATTGTTTTATAATACACAATAAATTTAAATGTTTTTTATAGTACCTGTTGGTGAATAGTGCATTTATACAAATACCATTTTTTTTAAGTTAATACCTGTTTTGCTTTTAAATTTACCACCTTAAAATGTATTTTGTTAATGTTTTTCAACTTTATTGATAATATTTTCACTTGTAGTTTTTCCATGCAGACTATTCATCAAAGCTAAACATAGCATTAACTGATTGAATAATTAATTTGGTGCAAACCAGTAACTCAATTAGTAACTTAATGTTTGCAGAAGCCTTTAAAAATGAGTAAATACTGATACTATTTATACCTAACCCTTTACTTATACAAAATATTAACTATTTAGCAAAGGATACATATTATATTTTGATTTAGAGAGCCATGCGAAAACCTGAATTCAGCAATGGTATCAAGAGCTGAAAAAAGCGTAGCAAGAAAAAGAGTAGCGCGAGATAATAAACGTTAAGTGCAAAAAATACCAGCAGTCTAATATTATAATTATTCACAATTCTTATGACATCTAGCTATTTACATATTACTCAATGGTTATAAGCCCCTAGCTGCTACATCACACGGCTGTTTAATTTATTTGTTTTCGGTGGACGAAAAATCATCTAAAAACATCTTTACTTTTACTTTTTGGTTTTAATATCTAGTAGTTCATTCTTTTAAGTTAAAATAATTTGCCTTATTATAGTTATTATTCCTTGTATATATTTTATTTTATTAACGCATTTTTATAATATTTAATTCTGCAGCGTTTTAAATTAGTTTATCAAAGTGTTTAGCAAGGGCATCTATTTTTAAATCATTGTGTAATATTGAGTTGCGGACAAACCATGAAGCGTTTGAAGTGATTCTTAACGAAATATTTTGATGGGACTGAAGTTTTATTAAGCACACGAGTATTAATTACGTATTCCAAAACCAGGTAAGCGTACGAAATTAAAGGTCTTATTATAGATTTATAAATAAATAATTTATGTTTGATAATTAGCTTACTTTTACGCCATAAGATGGAAAATATTTTTGCTCTGATTGATTTAATTTTTTAAATTAAATTATATAGTATATGAGATTTCTACGAAAGTTTACACTTTAAAGTGAATCTATAGTCTATTTATTTTCAAGAGTCAGTGCGCAAGAACATTGTTTAACGCGTAATCAAAATGTGCTCTTAAATTTCTGCCTTGCGCTTGGTCGTTCTCAATGAAACGATTGATCTTACGGCGAACGACCAATCACAGGGCAGAAATTTAAAAGCATGTTATGATTACGCGTTAAACAAAGTTCTTGCGCACTGACTCTTGAAAATAAATAGACTATAAGTACTTTGCCGTAATAATTGTATTATTTTGTAACAAATTGAGTTATCTTAAAATTAAAATTAATTAATTAACCATGCAAATGGGTATTTTATTCGCACATCCATATTTTTATGAATTGAACAAAATAATATTATAATTATAAAAAATTATCTGTTTCTTTATAGAAAATGACAAACGATTTTTAAGATTTTTGTTACAGGTTATTTTGCCTGCACTGCGCGAAACGTATTAATATTTTATTATAAAGTTGATAACAGCTAAATAAGCTTATATACAAGAATACAATGATAAAAAATAACACATCTTAAACATACTCATCATGTGAAGAATTAGAAAAAAAATAGTTACAATTATGATACGTACCTTTTTGTTGGTTTTAAAAACATTACAGTTAAAAACACTATTGATATGATCCCGAGTTATGTAGGAGAATATTTTTAAATCGCTACTATCGTGAGATACGTAAAATATCCTATAAATTGGATGATGCATTAGCTCGAACGTCTCGCTTTCCAAGTCGTGAAATTTCATTAATTTTCTCTGAAAAATATAATTCAGGAATTAAAAGATACCATAGCAATTTAACAATACAACGTTATAAATGTTTATTACATCCTATATATTTAAACTGAAAAAACTCACCCGCTTCTTTCTTTTTAAAGTAACTTTGACCCCCTCGACGGATATTTGGATTGTGACTTTGCGCTTCTTAACTCCTTCCGCTTTGAATTCGTACTGAAAAGTAAAAAAGGAAAAATACATTTATTTTTTTTGACAAATAAAAAAAGTTTTAATTTAAGATTTTCGTCATACATTAAAAGCGTTTGAAAAGATATTGCCCTTAAGCAGTTTGCTTGTTTATATAAACAATATATGTAAATAAACTTTTATTTAAATAATTTATGATACACAGAAATTTCCTACAAAGCAGTCCTTATAAAGTAGGTAAACTACTAGTTCACATTGAACTTCTTAATTGGTATATACATAGACATTTCCTGTACACAATGGGACTTATTACTTTGTACTTCGTTTTTACTAATAATAAAATTCATAATACATATTATGTTTTTGTAAATATGTTTTTTATTTATTTTTAATATTTAAACCAATTTATTTTGAATTTTTTTAATACTTTTATCGTGGTATTGTTTGGCACATTCCCAGAGTTGTATGTCGTAGCTGAAACTAGTTTCAGAAGGTATTTTGTTATGTATATAATTATTAAATTTTTCCTTTTCGGTTGCATTATTTGGCAATCAGACCAGAAAAGCATGCTCAAGGGTACTGTGCACTACGTGATTATGCAAAGATTACACGTATCATCGTGTTATAAATTTAATTTGAAAAATCTTATTATAGATTAGATAATTAATTTACATTTTTTGTATTAAATCGTAATCTACGTATTTAGGGATGACTACGCACGTAGATTTTCAACATTAAATTGCTTTTTTCTACAATCCTCTATGACATTTCTAATGAGAAATAGTTATAGATCATCGATGAAAAGTAATAATTTAAAATTACATAAAACTTTATTAAAAAATTAAATATTAATGCGCCGAAATTAGTACCTTGAGAAATCATAGATGGGGTTCAGAAGAGTTATGTAGCCTATATTGAACATATTGACGAGGATATGAAAAGTATGTTTCAAAAATTAGTATGAACACCAAATCCTAACCATTTTTTAGAATCAAGGCATTACAAACTTAATCAAAAGTCGATTTATGATCAGTGTAGATGATATTGATTGTCTGCAGATTCGTTGCTGTTGATCTCAATTGCTGTTGAATTTTCAGATTGAATACCTAAATTTACTGCTACTAATTTACATTCGTTGAATATTTCCTCTCCTGTTTATTATTTTTTAAACGTTCAAAAAGCAATCAAGTCAACAATAATTTGCAAACAAATTTTAACACAAACGAAACCGCGTCAAAAACTACAATCTGTCTCTTTGAATATTAATGTTATTTGTGAAAGTACTACCTAGAAAGTGGGTACTTTTGAAGGCAATGTTCCGCTCCTTTTATTTCTTGTATGTATAAAAAAGGCTGAAGGAACTTATATCTGTAATACATCAGTACATACATCTAAAACAACTGTAGTTTAGTTCAGATTCATTATTAGAAGTCGATTTTTACTTTTTTTATAATTATATTATTGCTTTTTTTCAAAATCGGGCTCCTCAATGAGAAAATTTGGAAATTTGTCCCTTCCCCCCACCCCCCTTTCATGGCAGACCTGGCGATAAGGTCAAGCACGGAATGAAATTATGACTTGTTATTTTTCGCCTTTAATTTCCCAAAACCACACTGAGGGTCAAAAATTATGCATTCGCTATCTCCACCTTCATAGTCGCATTCATTCAGATTCATTCTTTCAAATATGCGCTTCGATGTTTGCATCGAATTGACAAGTCTTCAAAAATTTTGCGAATCATTCACTATATTAAGCGCAATGTTATTTAGTAGTTTTTGATAATCTTAATTGTTTCTATCCCAAAGTCCATAAAACATATATTTTTAATTAGGTCTATTTATTCATTTTAATTAAAGATCATCCTAAAAAATAATATATTGTATTATTACATATTAAGGAGCCGGATGGCGACAGCCATAGGCGATCCTGACTTTAACGGTCATCAGAATAGGATGCGATCAAGATTATTGAATAGGTTTCGAAAACCCAAAACTGGAATTATTTGGATGTTCCTTATCGAGGGACGTCAAAAATTGAGACAATTCTACGTTTTGTCTGTATACCAGAGTGACATCAGAAGACAATTCGAAAGCCCGCGATAAAAGGAGATTTTTATTTTAAAGTATTTTTTTTTGTTTCGAATTATTTGTGATTTTTTTTCGCTTTATTTTTTTCGTATATATGTAATAATTTTTATAATGACGATAATAAGAAGTTTGCCAGCGCTGATTTAAACAATTTATTCAATGTTTTTGATATTCCTGGACATTTTTTTGGTATTCAAAAAGTATCATATACTGTGGTTTATGTTTATCGTTTATGGATTTTGTAGAGATTTCAATAAATCTTTCGCGGATTATTTTTTGTGGTACATCGCTTTATTACCAACTTAGAAAGATATATTGTTGAAAACGCCATAAGTAGTATAATATATTTTGATATATTAACGATGCGGCTTATCTTGATTGCGGTTCAAGTAATTCCCATTTGTGAGAATTATTGTTGTATAATTAACTGCCTTGTTGTTCTACGAAATCGATACGAACTTAATACAGAATCTAAATTATTATAATGGTGAAAGTGATTTTGCTAAATAAGTATAGATTTATACCATAATAGAAATGTAGCTAGAACTAGATACAGGCGGCACTCGACTTTCAAACGTTCGACTTTCGCACAATTAGCTATTTCGCACATTAAAAAAAAAAAAAAATTTAAATTAATTTTTTTTTTTTTTAAAATATAAACATGAGTGAGTAACCGAAAAACTACAGTGTTGATACGAACAAAAAGAAATTAAGGACTCATAAACTTGGATGAAATGGAAAAATCTTTGTCGTCATGGATCGATGACCAACATCAAAAAGATTGCACAAAGATTGGAAGGATAGATTAAAAAAAAAATTTAGCACGGTTTTTCAAGCAAGTAACGGTTGGTTTTACAATTTTAAAATGAGATATTCTTTTCATAATATTAAATTTACTGAAGAGTCGGCTGCTGCAAAAGAATGTATTTCCTAATTATCCAAAATTATTAAAGATGGAGAATATTCCTCTAGCCATATTTTATTATTTTATTTTTTTATTTTTTCGATTAAATTAAGACCATCGTGGCCTAACAGGTTACCCCAATGCGCCACGATGGTCGAAAGCAAATTATAAATTTATAAAACATAAAAAAACGTATATATATAAATAAATATAACAATACTTAAACATAACAAAAAAAATTATAAAATATTAAAATTAAAAAATATAAACCGGATCAGATCCTCGTAGCTAACATTAAATAAATCAATTTTCAATGCCAGCGTATTAAGGAGCCGTATGGCCACAGCTATAGGCGAGTCGGCAAGTGCGGATGTCCTAGCCCTAACTGCCATCAAAAGAGGTCTCGATCGTGATTCTCGAAAATGTTCCGGAACCCAAAACTGGAATTCCTCGAGAAAAGCTGGATTGTCGACAGCACCTTTTAGTAGTTTGAAAAAATGCTTAGCGACATACAGCTTTCTGCGAGAATTCAGCGAATCATATCCCAACGCTCCTAAAAGAAAGGCGCTGGGATATAAGAACGGATAATAACCAAATGTCCTTTTGTAAAGGTATCTTAAATACCTTTTTTGAATTTTTTCTACTAAAAGGGAATATTTGGCTATTCGGGGATTCCAAATTATAGATCCCGATTCAAGAATGCTACGAACTAAGGTGTCATAGAGGATGCGAATAACTGACGGATCGTCAAAGTGAAAGGCATTCCTCATAACAAAGCCGAGCATCTTGGAAGATTTATCACAGACGTCGTGTATGTGTAGAGAGAACCTCCATTTGCTCTCGAAAGTGATTCCGAGATCTTTAATGGAAGTTTCTCTAGTCAAAATGTTACCACCGAGATGGTAGAAATAAGCTGATGGCGAACGGGATCGAGAAAATGACACAGTATGGCACTTTCCGACACTAAAGGGCAGACGGTTAACGGAAGCCCATCTCCACAGAGAGTCTAAATCACTTTGTAGAGAGAAGGAGTCCGCAACAGATCGAATGCATTTATATAATTTTAAATCATCTGCGTACAGAAGAAAACTTGAATTTTTAATTGCTGTATTTATGTCATTAATAAATAGCACAAAAAGCAGAGGTCCCAGACTGGATCCTTGAGGAACCCCCGAAGGGGTAAAATATTCCTTTGACAATCGGCCACCATAGGTTACAAACTGTCTACGATTGCTTAAATAACTCGAAAATAACCGAGTTAAATTATCTGAGCAACCGAGGTTCGACAATTTTTTTAATAATAACGTATGACAAACTTTGTCAAAGGCTTTCTCAAAATCTGTATACACGACGTCTACTTGAATTCCGGCATCGAGAGAAGTTGTCACCGTTTTGGTGAACGACAGAAGATTAATAACAGTGGAACGGGCAGGACGAAACCCGTGCTGTTGGTCTAATAAAACTTGCTGAAAGTGATTGTAGAGATATTTATGAATAATTATTTCAAATAATTTAGCAGGAGCTGACAACACTGCTACTGGTCTATAATTCTTTATATATAATTTTTCACCCTTTTTATGAATAGGGGTGACTTTTGTGCATTTCCATAGATCAGGAAATGATGATGTTTTGAGAATCAGATCATAAATACATTTTAGAGGAGCAGCGAGACTGACTTCGCAACCCTTCAAAATAAAATCGGGAATTAAATCAGGTCCATATATTTAATTTAGATGAGACAGGTTTATTTTGGAAAACTCTTTAACAATGAAAAATATGAATGAAGCCTTCACGCATCTTGACAAATTTTTAAATAATATGGAAGATTGTGATCCCAATAGAGAACGCATATCTCAAGTGCGTAGGGCGATCAATATAGACATATCATGTTATAAAATACTATATGAAGAAAAGAAAAAAAATAGTGGAAAACCGTTAACTCTTGATTACTTTTCAAAGGAAACACTCGAAAACCCCATTTAAACATGTTTCTTAAACGACTCTTAAACATCTTATATTTACTTGATAAATAAATATTTTAAAATACACACAATTTCAATTTTTTTTTACTTCCCTCTCCATCTACTTTCGAACATTCAACATTCGCACACATTTTCAGGAACCAATTATGTGTGAAAATCGAGGGCCGCCTGTATGTTTTAAATAATTTTGTTACTTTTATGACGAATTCACTCATTTGAGATACGATGATATTATTTTATTATAGCATATATAGGATTGTAATTAACGTTTCAAAATTAACGTACATATACATTAAATACATTTATTACAAATCTCGGTCGTGAAGTTTTGCTCAGGGAAATTCTTAGCGTTGTTCTGATGATTTTCTTTCTCCCTTGTACTTGAGCATAAACGTGATCTCGAATAATTCCGCTTACCGATTAAACAACAAGCAATATTGTTTCCAATCCTTAGCGAAAAGAGTAAGAAGAAACTTATTTTCCAACAACAGATGTTTTCAAAAGAAACTTTCCCCTCGAATGCATTTCAGAGCGTGGTCGGAACTTATATACTTTTCTTTCATTTATATAACATTAAAGGTAACATTTGTAACTATGTCTTTGAAATAATACGCTAATGCCTTTAATAATTCCTTAATAAATTACGATAAATATAAATAAATTTATGGAATCTCTATGTATGTGTATAAATACATATATAGAATATTTTTGTGTCAATTTGACAATATTTTTCATATTAACTAATTACTTTTCTACTGCAAATATTTTAGTTTATGCCATACATGTTTCGAATGTTCGAAACGGTGATAGGTTTGAATCTGTATGCTAGCTTATTTAATTTTATCCTTTACAAATCCCCAGCATATAGGTAAACTATCGATACATACACTGAATAATGCAATCTACTGGAGCTACTCTGAATTGTTTTTCAACGAATAAAATAATATACTTTGTCTTTCTCCTCCTGCACAAGTTTATTATCATAGCTTGCATGCGAACGTTGTTTGTGTTTATACAAATATTTATTATATGCATAATTTGATACTGATATCAAAACACACATGAATATTAAATACGGTAGTAAATTATGCTATCGCACTAAATTATGACCATTGTTGTGACTCGAGAACGAGGGAGTAATTTTCATATGTACCTTGCGGTGAGACAATTGTTTATTGGGATTAGTAACTTGTTGATCATTTATATTTTACAAATTTATAAGGTACTAAGTAAAATGTCTAATGAATCTATGTTATATAGAAATTATGGTGACTTGAAAATTTCACACATGTTGTACAGTAATTTGTTTATGTTTATACTCTAAGGTTAGAACGTTAGTTGTGTGTGAGATTGTCACGGAAATTTGAGCCTTCGACGTGAAAGCTTGACTTAATGAAGGTGTTTACCGAGGCTTTATAATAAGTAAATTTGCGATCTGTTTAAAGTACATCTGTGACAAATAGTCAGTTCTATCTGACGCAAGGTGATGGCAATTGAAAATTGAACGGTAATAGAAATCAATGAAAATGTTATTATAACTATTTTAGTGTATATAATATTAGTAAAATCTTTATCTAAAGCGCTAAATATGAATTTATATGAATTTGAATGATGAAACGCACAAATTTGGGCACACAGAGATCGCCATCGCGACTTTAAAAAATCGTTTTGATTTGTTAGCCAAACGTAATAGCAATTTCTACATGCTTTTAAATTTATAAAAATGTAAGCTAATGTATGACAAAGAACTTTTGATAGAATGTGTGCACATTGAAATCATTTTAACGGCAGCAGAAGCAAAGGACATATTATATCAGAAATGGATTTGCTCCACGAAATCAGATTTCTCAGCCATTTACATTTGAGTGAAAGAATGTCTGTTGATAAAATTGTAGAATTTATTGCTATCTGCATTTTATACTTTTTTTGCATTTGTGGCTAACGCCAAAGTAAGTTTTTTCCATACATTGTATAAATATATACAATATAATAAAATAAAAAGTGCAATTAAATAATTAAAAATAGATATTTTGTCATATGGGGCACTAAAAACCAAAATGGCCTAAAGGCGTCACAACCCTCGAGCCGGTTCTGATTGTAGTAATTATTATAAAACTACTGACGTGTTTATTTAGTATACTAACTTACTATAAATCACTTGCAACGATTCTAAAGTTTAATTTCTCACGCTAAGATAAATAATGCTGTGGGACTAAGATCTCCATAAAATTTAAACATGTAGTATAATATCACGCTTTCTAATGTCACATTGTACGTTTACTTATTACGACCTTAATCGGCTTTGAGCCATTTGAGAACAATTGGAGGATTAAGCGCACGGAAGGGTTTTAACCTGAGGGTCGGAACAATATTTGTGTAAATTCCCAAAAGCCAGAAAGGTGTAGGTGTCACAATTTAAGCCAATTAACTTTCTTTGAATTAGCGTTTGCGGAAAACGTATTAAATCGCTGTCGTAATTATTATTGTTTGCCAAAGCGGAAAATTCAACAAAGACAATTGTAATAAAGGTAGGTAGCGATGGATATTGCCCAATTAATTTATGTAATTTTTAATTGGATCCGAACTGATGGTTAATTTGAACTTAACCCTTAAACCAAAAGTCGTGGAGTTTTGAAACCTAATGGCCGTTTGGTGATCGCTGTTTAATAACGTAAAATTTAATTGATTTACTTTTAAATACGCGAAAGATAACATCTTATGATTAAGGAAATTTACTCCTGCAAAACAAATATCTCAATGAGACTTTAATAAGGTAGAGTAGTTAAATATTTTTACGCGATAAATTACCTTTCAGCTCGATAACATAAATTAGCTTGACTTCTATCGTTTTAACAATTAATCAAGACGTACCCTACGTCCACAAGCCATTTATTATGGTACTGTACTTGGTAAAGGCTTTTAAAATACACTGAATTATAAAAAATCATAAAATTCTTCAAAATAGTTTGATGTGAATTTTAATTAATTTAAAGCGCAATCAAGTAAGCCAAAGAAGTCCTGTCATAATTGGTCTTAATTATACCGACATTGTTAGTTTTTCTCGAAATGGTCGATGTGGCCGCCAATTTTATTGGATTTGGAGTACCGTAAGTATTTGTGTCATTTACTCTTCCTTATCTTTATCCTTGATGTAAATGCGGTAATAATATTTATTGTATGCCGATGACCGGAAAATGATTCAGAGTGTCATATCGATATGTTTTTCATATATCAATATATTGTATATGAAAAATACATTAATATGACACGGCGGAATTCACTTATAGTTTAATATAATATTTCATTTCTTGTTCAATAAACTCAATCCCCGTACTTTCCTGTCGCACCGTATTAGATTGAAAGGTATTTTGAACCTCGTATCGTTTGTGAAATGACCGCCACTTAATGTAATCATTTTTTCCTCGTCGAAGAGTGCGCGTTAAACGCTCAGCCTGTTTTATGGTTAAAGTGGTAAGGGTAGTGCACAGGGGTGAGGGTAATCTAGCAGCGCAAACCCCCGTCTTAAGGAAAGTTTGACGATCGTTGTCGGCAAGAAATTTTGTGCGATTATGCACATGTGTTCGAGCCTTATCCGAGCGGCGAGCAAATTTCGCGTGAAATTAGATTTGCCCCCCACATCCTCCCCGCCACTTTCACGTCTACATTTCGGAGAGATTGTCGATGGGAGCATTATTATTCACACCATGGAGCAATTTGGCCGATATCGCTTTTTGTTGCGTTTCCAATCGAATCCCCGACAATTACCGCCAAATTCGAGAAGCAATTTAAAATGACCCCTTCCACCATTGACTCTTTTCGACAGATGGAGCGTGAATAACAAAGATTCACGAGGACACAATCACAAATAATAGTGGAAAAGTATGCATTAATATGTCATTAACTTTAACATTATGTTAAATAAAAATATTTAAAGACAACTAAATTAAGATTATTTAATTTTAAAAATATTTGAGAATCACCGCTTGGAATTTGGAATAAATATATTTTAAATTCAAATATGTGACTAGTATTAATTTATTGATAATAAATGAATAACTAGATCAGTGTTTTTTTTTAATTTTTTTTGCAATGCCCACGAATCCCTCCTGTGAAAAAAATCATGACGTTCATTAAATTGAAAAATAAAGAAAGAAAGTGATGAACTTCGACGATAAAACATTGGACGGTTCACAAAATATTGCTGACGGTTTTGCGCAATATTTTCGTTCTGTTTTCGAGGAATATTTTTCGCCTTCTGCTCAGTCGCTTCCTTCTTCATGTTCTTGGTCTTCAGTACTGACCATCAGAGAAACTGAGCACTCAGATCTTAAATACGGATTTAATAAATTAAAGACAGGGCGTTCTTCTGGACCTGATTTAATTCCCGATTTTATTTTGAAGGGTTGCGAAGTAAGTCTCGCTGTTCCTCTAAAATGTATTTATGATCTGATTCTCAAAACATCATCATTTCCTGATCTATGGAAATGCACAAAAATCACCCCTATTCATAAAAAGGGTGAAAAATTATATATAAAGAATTATAGACCAGTAGCAGTGTTGTCAGCTCCTGCTAAATTATTTGAAATAATTATTCATAAATATCTTTACAATCACTTTCAGCAAGTTTTATTAGACCAACAGCACGGGTTTCGTCCTGCCCGTTCCACTGTTACTAATCTTCTGTCGTTCACCAAAACGGTGACAACTTCTCTCGATGCCGGAATTCAAGTAGACGTCGTGTATACAGATTTTGAAAAAGCCTTTGACAAAGTTTGTCATACGTTATTATTAAAAAAATTGTCGAACCTCGGTTGCTCAGATAATTTAACTCGGTTATTTTCGAGTTATTTAAGCAATCGTAGACAGTTTGTAACCTATGGTGGCCGATTATCAAAAGAATATTTTACCCCTTCGGGGGTTCCTCAAGGATCCAATCTGGGACCTCTGCTTTTTGTGTTATTTATTAATGACATAAATACAGCAATTAAAAATTCAAGTTTTCTTCTGTACGCAGATGATTTAAAATTATATAAATGCATTCGATCTGTTGCGGACTCCTTCTCTCTACAAAGTGATTTAGACTCTCTGTGGAGATGGGTTTCCGTTAACCGTCTGCCCTTTAGTGTCGGAAAGTGCCATACTGTGTCATTTTCTCGATCCCGTTCGCCATCAGCTTATTTCTACCATCTCGGTGGTAACATTTTGACTAGAGAAACTTCCATTAAAGATCTCGGAATCACTTTCGAGAGCAAATGGAGGTTCTCTCTACACATACACGACGTCTGTGATAAATCTTCCAAGATGCTCGGCTTTGTTATGAGGAATGCCTTTCACTTTGACGATCCGTCAGTTATTCGCATCCTCTATGACACCTTAGTTCGTGGCATTCTTGAATCGGGATCTATAATTTGGAATCCCCGAATAGCCAAATATTCCCTTTTAGTGGAAAAAATTCAAAAAAGGTATTTAAGATACCTTTACAAAAGGACATTTGGTTATTATCCGTACTTATATCCCAGCGCCTTTCTTTTAGGGGCGTTGGGATATGATTCGCTGAATTCTCGCAGAAAGCTGTATGTCGCTAAGCATTTTTTCAAACTACTAAAAGGTGCTGTCGACAATCCAGCTATTCTCGAGGAATTCCAGTTTTGGGTTCCGGAACATTTTCGAGAATCACGATCGAGACCTCTTTTGATGACAGTTAGGGCTAGGAAATCCGCACTTGCCGACTCGCCTATGGCTGTGGCCATACGGCTCCTTAATACGCTTGCATTACATATTGACCTGTTTAATGTTAGCTACAAGGAGCTGATCCAGTTTGTCTCATTTAATTTTGATATTTTATAATTTTTTGTTATGTTTATTATTTTTAAGTATTGTTCTATTTATTTTTGTTTTTACGTTTTTTTTTTGTTTTATAAATTTATAATTTGTTTTCGACCATCGTGGCGCATTGGGGTAACCTGTTAGGCCACGATGGTCTTAATTTAATCTAAAAAATAAATAAAAAATAAATAAAATAAAAGAACATCATCATATATCATTGAAAAGAAATTGTTAAATAATAATAGCACCAGGCTATAAATTGTTTTGAAATATACGAAAATAAGAGAACTGAAATGCATAAAATAATTTTGATTAAAGATTTTCATGCAGTTTTAGTTGTTGAATTTCAGATTTATTTTATTATATATGTGAGCCTAATTCAACGCTTCAAAAATCTATACGACGCATTAATATATCCCATAGGTGATAATGTTAAAGAAGTTGTAGATAATTTAAATTATTCATTAAGTATATTAGTTGAAAAATAATGTACTTGAACTAAATGAGAATAAAAATAAATGAGCATATGTTTTTTAATTATGAACATATGTTAGACAATAATAGAAAAATAGTTATAAATAACTATATTATTAAAATAATTTTAATATAAAATATGTAGGTTTGATTGTAGATAAAAAAAAATTTAAGTAGCATTATTTAACATATTAAAAAATAGTAGAAATATAGAAAAATAAATATGTTAGGTATAAACACAAAAAAATACGACAGTATTATATTGCCTCATTTTAATTATTGTGCAACAATTTTAGACATGTTTAATAAATTAGATAAAATAATGTTGCAAAAATTACAAAGTAGGGCAATGAGAGTAGTTTTAAATAAAAATAGATTTAGTAGTTGTAGAAGTATGATTGATAGATTGGAATGGTAAAATGTTCAAGAACTATTGAAGATGAATGTTTTAGTATTTATACATAAGTTATCAGAATATTTTAATAAGTATTTATTGTAATAAGAAATATATATGTACATAGATTTAATACTAGAAATTCAACATGATACTTGTTGATTGTCGTCCGATTACATCTGCAGTGACTACAAGTATTTTTGTAAAAAAAAGTGAATCTGATCTTTTGCAAATATTCTGGAACACATACGGGTCAACAGCATATAATATAGATTCTGAGTTCATGCTTTTAAAGGTCGGTATAGACTACATTGACCTAGATTTTAGAATCGAGGGATTTGGTCACCGCCTAATAAATAATAATAATTAAAAAAAAACAAATATAGGCTTTCGTTCTTTTTATAATTTAGAGTCGGCGGTATGGCGTTCCGGAACGCTGGAGGTCACTCGACGGTGAGCAATTCGATAGGCGTACTCAAAGGGTTTTTGCTATTCGTAAATATCCAGTGTTGGTGGAGCGCGAAACTTCCGATAATTATGATACGAGATTGAAAATGATTTTTGAAAGCTCGACGATAAATTAAAAAAAAACAATACGTCAAAGTTCAAAGGTTTCGCGTAATTACTTTATACAGAGTGGCGCAAAAATATTTTATTTTTCCTCATGAAGCAGCTTTATAAAAATATGAATTCTAGCACTGTCTGTCTTTTTATGAAAATTAAAAAATTGATTCGTTCTAGCCGATAATATAGTTACTAAAGTAGTAAACAGAATATTCCAAAAAAATGTATACACACGTAAATGAATCGTGCGGCTATCATGTCTTTGAACACACGCTTGATCTAATATAATTTTTTGGCATAAAACAGTTAATGAATTAAGGCAATCGTTAAAAAATGCGCATAATTACCAAACAAATCATTGGTTATCTTAACGATTCCATTGATCCATGTTATCGACATTGCCTGGCCCATAACAAACCTAAGATTTAAGCTCTTGTGTAAAACATCAATTTGTATTTTTTTAATTCGAATTTCTGTCATTTACTAATATTTAAAAATTAAAAAGTGGCGATCTTTATTACAAGAACCAGCGAAAAAGCTTTAATATTGAGCAGAATTATGTAATTGATAATTTAAGAAATATTGTGTTACCCTTGATGAAGAATATGGTGAACTTATACTTTATGTAAAAGTGCAATGGCTATCAAAAGGTAGAACAAAGTGTTAAATAGTCTTTATGCTACAAAATAAGTGGTCATAAACTCTTTAGGCCAAAGAAAATAAGCTTCGAGAGAAGTGTAATGAATGATTTACAAATGCATGCTAAGATAATGGATTAACATTCTGAGTTCATATTACTGATTATTTTATTTTTTTCGATTTGCAATTGCAAGGAAAATTAAATATATAAAACTGTGTAATGATAAAAATAATTGTATACTGCAATTATTGTCTCATTTTATTGTTAATCGATTTGCGTTTAACAAAAATATGAATATGCACATTTACAAATATAAATCGTCGATTTGAAACTTAATTAAGGAGTATTTTTTTGCTTTGCTCTGCTTTGCAAAGCAAATCAGATTCTGTTAAGTCTTGTATTTACACAGTTATACCAACCGAAGTAAATATGCACAACGATATGTTTATCGTTATGTACGTTTATTTATAAACAAGCATCTTCGTCGATAAAATTTCTTAAACATAAACAAAACTTGTATCATTGACTGATCATAAGTCTTATTTTTATTGCTACTGCTACCTATCGAAAATAGATTTTTGTAAAAGTGACACTCTATATATTAAACATTAGTGGATGCATAATTTTTATATATTTTTTCTGCAATGAAAAAAAACACTTAAAAATATTTTAAACATTCACTACTCTTTGTTATGTACTTTATAATTTAAAAACACTAAATGTGAGAATATGCTTAATTACACTGTATATGACTAATATTTATAAATGTAAAATAATTGTAAGTAAATATATCTTAAAATCGCAAATTATTTAAAATTGCATCTTACTTTTAGTAAAGTCTTATTGTTTAATGCCAAAGCACAAGTTAAATTCGATACATTGTTTTAAATTGCAGAAAGAAATAATGCGAAAAGTTTTTGTTATGCTTGCAATTAAACATATATAGAGTTACAACAATGGTTCTGACGCATCTGTTGATACGTTATGGTCCGTTCACGCGTTTTCGCGTGATAGCAAAACATCCGGTCTGACCGTTCATGTGTTTTCAAGGGTTCAAAATAATGCAAATGAAGCTCATAAAAATAAAAAAAAAACAATAATCATAATTATTTTAGTAGCGTGAAAAAATGTTACATTTTGTCAAAGCATAGAAATATATACTATGTATATATGTAATGTACATAGAAATTAGCGGACAATAATTTGTTTATACCAGATTCGTATTAAATTTTAGCATATAATGCTTAGGATGTAACTTAAAAACTTGCCAGCATGTAAAATTGATAGCAATATAAATAAATAAGGATTCTGAAAAATCAAATCTTTAAGGACTCTAATCCGAATATTCTCTGATTATTAATTATTTGAAAATTTGTTCAAACATTTGTAATTATTTTTTCATATTTATTTTTTATTTTTAATAAAACATCAAAACAGGCAAATTATAAAGTCTAAAAACACTGCTGTGTATTATTTCTAATTTTTTTGTGGATTACAACAACGAAAGTAGTCATTTTTTATCATTGTACCGATGCATTATTTACAGCTTAATTGTGTTATTTTTTATACAAAATTTATCTTTTTATCCTAATGCTATTTATAACAGTTATGGCTGTAAAACAAATTAATGAAGAAAAAAACAATTTTCTATTGCAGAAACTTCAGAATTTACTCATATTTTTTAGTTGCTATCAGTTGCTATGAAATTGCCCATCCATACACACAATGCTTATTTTAATGTTGTCTAATGTAATTAATTAAGGTAATATGCCGAGTTGTTGACTTATTGGTAGCAGGTGTAATAAAATTACGCTTCGTACTGATTTAAAGTTTAAAACACGGTTTTTGAAATAAAAATAAATGGTTACGGTCATTTTTATTATTCTTTTATAACGTATAGTTATGTGTATGAACTTTAATTGATTATTTATTTTTATAACCGTATGAATATAATCGAATATTATTATCGTTTACAATTCGACATTCGAATAAAATATTTAGAAGCTCCACTACTTAACTTTTATTTGGTATATTTTTTTTAAATTATACTTATTAAAAATAAATATTATTTTTAAACATCCTACTTGTTGTATGTATGTATGTATGTATGTGTGACACAGTTTCGGTACAATAAAATGTGCAGGCGATTGTTTGACTCAAAAAGTAACCATTAAGAGCAAACGTACACGAGCGAAGTATTATAAATAGAACTGCTCCTGAGAAATTTCATCGCATAATGCATTTCCATAATTCTTACTCGTGGCCATTCATTGTCAACATGTACATAAGTTAACATTTTTTTTGTAAAGAAAAAAGAAGGTTTGGAGTCGGTTGTTTTTTTACGTCTCCGATTCCTTAGGACAAAAAAATATCCTTCTGTGTATGATTAATCTAATATTTACATTAAGTTTATCATTCATTGTCACAAATAAGTGTCTATGTTATCGAGTTAGACTCAATGTTTATATTCAATGTTTGCTTAACTTTCTACTATCAGATGGAAAATGTCGCGCGAGGATAGTATTACATTCTTAAAAGAACCAGAGCCTAATCTATATATAATGTTATCTTAGTTTTTCCATAAGCATTGTTTTATTATACGTGTATAATAAATATATGTTGATAAGTGATAATGAAATCTGGTCTACACAAATGTGCAAACAAAGTGTTTTTTTTGTTGTTGTTGAATACATATAAGATACACTGATAATCTGAGCTCATTATTAGAGAATATTCAATACTTAAAATGCTCGATTTTAAGTATCATCATCACCATATCCAGGAAAACCTAATCTACGATGATCGATAATAATCATTAATTTCGATATCCCAGACGCGATAAAAATTAAAAAAATTTCAAGGTTAATATGGGTATGAACCAAGGTATTTCAGGTCAATCACGTATACCACTCGTATATCATGCTGGTCAGTAAAATTCAATTAAGTTATTATATCATATCAAAAATGACATTTTTAAAATCAAATTAATATCGCAATAAAAAAAACTTACCCGGACACTACGCATAGCTGCTACAATTTCTACTCTACTCGAAGGTCTAGGAACTTCCATTGAGCCGATGTACTGTAAAAAAAATAACATAATTTAGTTATATTATTTATAATTGTAATACATAATAACAATGTAGAAGAAATTTGATTTATATGTAAATTTACACGCTGACATTGAGATCGGGGCTAAACTTTAAACCAATAACTTGACAACGTGCTACACCACTATGATTCACCAGGATTCTCACACACCAACACCCCACCTGATTTATAGTATTTTATTGGCATTTATATATGAATAATTGAATAAACATTTAAAGTATATTATCGGCATTTTATTATGTATAAACAAACTTATAAACATGACAGATCCATCGATGTTCTCATTATTGCGTCACTAACGATCATACCACCTGCGAAAGCAACGGCGCGGTTTTACGACTTCCAGGGAAAGAGGTTCAGACGAAATACATTAACACATTAAGGTCCGACCTTCGACGACTTTCAGATATCCCTATATAGTGTAAGTAAAGCATGTATCAAAATAGTCATACAAATAAATAAAGATAAAACAAAATTATGGTAATAAGCAAGCTTCCCGGGAATCCGGTAATGCCAAAGGCAAATTTACAGTTGATATAGAAGTGACTTTCAACAAATATAAAGAATACCGCTTTTATTGCTTTCTATGTATACGATTTGCGTCTGTTTGTAGGACAACTATTAGCAAATGTATATTAAATACAAATAAAAATTCATTTTTTTCTAAATAAAATAAAAGCGCATAAAGTTTTATGGATTTTAGAGCGGCACTAGTCACTCGGGTATATTGAAAGAGAAAATGAATACATGTGTTGTGGAAATATACAAATTGTCTCATTATTTAAATTTTATTCTGGACAGTATAAACAAATAATTGATTGAATATTCGTACAAATATTTACTAACTTATCTAAAATACGTTCGCTATTTAAGTCAATATACAAAGTATTAATTTATCATTTTTTAGTCAAACAGTAACTCTCCTTTAAAGGAAGAGAAAAAATGATAATCACCCGATAGTTTTCAAATGTGTTTTAAACCATATTAAAACCAATTTAATCTTTACAACTATTGAATTGACGGATAATATTTTCATTAATAACAATATACATATGATTATATTTTAGTATGTATTTTACGCGTATCTGCTATTTGTGCAGAATTGTTGAAAAATGATTACTGCGATATTAAATTGCAGGTACGTGTTGTTTTTCATATTAGCGTTATTCCACTTACAATTTTGCATGGGTTGGGAAATATGATATGTTTCGTTTGTCATTGATTCCGCTGATTAACATACCAAGAAATTTTCGGCTCTTTACAAACATCAAAATTAGAACATTGTATTTGCTTTAATTATTTGTCAATATACGCAGTGATATTTAATTACTTATATATGAGTACCATGCTATTGTAATTAGTTTTGAGTTTAATAATTATTTATTATTTAATTAACATAATTAGGTTATATTGATAATTTTTACACTAAATAAATTCCAACTTAACATACATACTTATATATATAATAAATAATATAAACATAAACGATAAATATAAAAAGATTTCTTAATGCCTGAAGCTGTTTCTTTATTCCATCTATTATATGAAACACGCTACAATTTTATTTTTGCGTAATGTCCTAGGAATGTTATTATAGAAATTCACACCTCCTAACATTATTCCTATGGATAATAATATATATTTGAGTTTTAATAATATTGTTTCAAATCGTTATTTCAAATTACTAATACAGAAAAAATACAAGTTGTACACTTATAAAAGTAGTACAACATTATCCATAAATAATAAGTAATTTAATAGCAAAGTAAACTTGAAATATTTGCATTACAATTTTATATTTTTAGGAAATCTTCAAAAAGGGGCTGAAACATGTGTATTGAATAGTATTGACGCTAGATTCGCATGCCTTGTGTGAACGCCGATGCGAAGTTTGGCGTTTTGAGGAACATTTTGAACCTTCAAACAAAAAAGTGACGTAGAAGAAGATTGTTGGAACGAAACCAAAGAAAACTGACTTCCAACTTAACCGTGATTTTATTTTGAATTTTTATTTTTTAAATGTAATTAATTGTATTTTAAAATATGTAAATTTTCTGTAAATATATTTTCTATGTATGTAAATTTATATCTATTATATATATATAATTTGTATCACTATATAACAAAAATATTTTATTAATTTTTAAAAAGTTTTTAATTGCATTTTTTAAATAATATATCATACGTGTAAAGGTTTACGATCTCTTTTACTCTCCAAACTATGCCGATACGCTGCAGTTTCCCGATAATAACCTTTATTGCAGCGCAGATAGAAACAAAAAAGTCACAAAATCGTATTTTCGTGCGACGTATACGACTTTCTTCTTGTGGGCTCTAATGTACGCGCGCGCGAATGTATGTGTGTACAATTTGGAAGCTGTGACGCTCATTGTCCTAGAGGCCACGGGTTCAGGTCCCCGCAGCAAACTAAACATTTTAATATTAAAAGTACGCTATTATTAAAATTAGGCCCCAGCGGCAAAGCGACATCTATTGATTGTAAGCTATAATTATAGTTAATAATCTACAATAAATATCACTAATTTACAAACTGTGTTTTAAATCCGGTTTTTTCCATTAAACGGGTAGGTGTTGATTATGTTGTGCATAAACGGCTTTTAACAATAGTTTTTCAATGACGCATGTGTGAGTCATCGACCTGTAGTGTTAAATATGGATAAATTTATATAAGTGCAATACAATTCTAAGACTCACTGAAAAATATGTCTTACAAGAATTTTAACCCGTTCACCGCAGATGGCTTCTATGGGTGTTATCAAGAAAATCGCCAGTACTCATTGGACACCTAAAGTTGCCATAAACATTTGAGCATAATAATATGGCTATTTAGTATAATTTAAGGTTGTAAATCACTTGAATTATTTTAACCATACTATTTTTTTTAAATATGGCATGAATAGGTGCCCCCTCATATTAACAAATTTCGAACTGGCTAGGAAAAATATCAGCTGTGGTGATAATCTAAAGGCAATCGGGGCGCGGCCCCGCCTGATTTTTAGTATATGAAATTTGTCTGTGAAATAATAAATAGTATCAGTTTTGCTGACGATACGGCCATACTAGCTGAAGGCGCGGAAGACGTGCCAAAGTTAATGAAGGCAATAAAAATGAGTGAAATATGTGTTGTTGATCAATATTTAAAAAAAAAAATAAGGAAATATTAGATAGACGTATAGCGATTCATACATAACACTATTCAGAGACACGGTACACGCGTATAAAGTCCCGCTAACGATGCCCGCGTACCTAGCAACCGTCGAGAAATGCGCCTGCATTCTTAAAATCCCCTTTAACGTACGGAGTAGGAGTACAGCTTACGCGTATGACGGTGTATATAACGCAGCACAAAACCGGAATAGATACACTTGATTTTGCTACACCTCGACGCTCAAAAATTGCTGTATTTTAAATATCTTTTGTCAAGTTTCGCGCCATTTAGCCCTAACACGGCAAGAGTCGTCCATGTTTCGATAAAAAGTTTTACAATAAACAATAAATTTAAGATTATTGAGTTATTTGCATAAGTTAAAAATTCAATACTACTGAAATGTGTTTAACAGATTTTTTTACCATTAATAAATTTAAATTGGCAAAATTTGCTTGAACACAAAGCCAATAAATGCATTCAAAGTTTTGTCGACATATTGTTGACGTACGAGTGCAACGCTTATAATACAATGTCGACCCATTGTCGATTTACGAGCACAAAGGATTAACATATATAATAGCAGAATGTATCGGATGGCTCTTCCAAAGCTTCCAAAGTTCCATTCATTTACATTTTTGACCGACACACAACGAAACTTGCTGATCAAATAACCTAGCATCACGCACGCCGTGTCGAAAAAACGAATGTATTGATTTATGGCGCTTTTAACGCGTAAGAAGTTTTGTTCTCGTGACTTTGTACTTGCCGTCTGTCAATAATGTACCCTAAAAATATGTTCTTAAATGTGTTGCTAGTATATTATAATCTAAAAATAAATATTTTTGTAAAGAAAAAGAAAATATTATTTTTAATAACATTAACATATTTTATATAGCAAAAATATATACTTATTTTATTTTTAATATTGACAAAATAAAATTTTAGTAATTATATATAATAAAACGTTTAAATTTTATGGCCGCTCAATTTCTTGTTAAGCTCAAACAGTAATGTCACGTCATACGTCGCATTTGAGCGGGAACCGTTAGAATTTATTTGGAATCAGTCAATTTATTACACATATTTCTCTATTGTAACACACTCGTATATTTATTCAAATTATAATTTTAATTATTTATATAACTAAATTAAATATAACCATAATAAACCAATCATGTGACTAAAACAGGTATAAACTAATTTTATTATAATTGCAACTTTTATCTAGTTATCTAGAATACTAAACATAGATAAGTGATTTTAGTACATAATAGTAATTTAAATAATTGCTATTCAGGAGTAATCATACACCAACAATTAAACTTTAAAGATCATTTATTATATAATCAATCCAATTAGTTTTCTTATGGTATTTAGATTTATTGGTAATGAATAAATTATGTGTAATTAAGACATGCATGCAGTATACTGCCAAAGTTATAATATTACTTTTAAGCATGTTATAAAAAGAATGTACAAAGATTTCAAATATTAGAGGGCAAATTTCAATATTGTTTTGAGTTGAATAAATATTACTAATATATTCTAATTCACCATTGCTAAGAAAAATTATTTAAACAAATTTTAATACTTTTTTGGGTTAAAATATAACCGTTGAACATCTATTTTAGTTTGGTAATTTATTACTTGGTGATGACATTCTCATTTACTGTAATTATGTTGGAAAGAAATCATATGATTTTTAAATACAGATACATACTATACTAATATATCTATTGTTTTATATTGAAGAATATGCTTTTTATTCAGAATAATTCTTTTTCAGAATGAGACGTTAATACTTTTATGTACGGCAAACCATATGTATTGATACACTTCCACAAAAAATGAAGAATAATAAATATAAGGTAAATATACTGTCATATTCAACTTGTATTTATATCTAATCAGCTAAAATATGTATAACTTTTCAGTCTCAACGACACATCAATGTAATAGTATCAAAACGTGATGATAGCATCAGAGAGAAACTGGACTGTATACATTCTCAAAATGATTTATGTTTGAATGATAAGTACTAAAAGATCTTGTCACACAGATCTTTATCATTCACACACTAATTTTTATGTCATTAGGTTTTTTCTTTAAACTTTTTTAGATATTGTCGATTATAAGTTCGAAAATTTTGGTTTTGCTTCAACAAAATATAATTTTGATAAGTGATTATGATACATAGTATACACTAGGTAAGTATAGTTTTAGGCTATAGATATTATTGTTTGTTTTTATATTAGAAAAATTAAACTTATCCATATATAAATTGCTACAAAACTATTCTTATCATATATTTTTATTTTATTGAAATATTGAGTATACTATTGAAATATTGTATTTCTACCAGGTATATATTTTTCAATCAGTCTTATCATTTTACTTTTAATTTTCTAAATTAGCTAACCAAATAATGTATATTTATTTTGCATAATTTTTTTACAGCACATACAATATAGACTTCAACGACAACTATTTTAGTTCAGTTAGATGTTACTTCAAGATTACATTCTCTTTTATCATCAATACAATAAGATCATGTTTAATATTGATTTATATTTTACTTATATATCCATTATTAAAAGTAAAAGAATATGATTTTAATTGTGAATAATTATTTTTCAGAATGAGAAACACGGTGACTTTTGTGAATGGCAACTCGTACACCAAATGCAAATGATTAATACTAATTCTAAGGTAAATACAATTTAAAATTCAATTTGTATGTATATCTAATCAGCTAAAATATATATACTTTTTCAGTCTTAACGATATATCGTTGAAATAGATAGTCAAAATGTGAAGATAGAATCAAAGAAAAGATAGATTGTAAAGCCTTCTCTAATGTTTTATAGGTATTATAACATAATCAATTTTATAAAGATAAGATATTTGGTTGATTTAGGGAATTCATGCGTCATGTATAGACGAATATGAAAAGGCTAATGTAAATAAGCCGTTGTTGATCCGTGCGGTTTGCATCCGTGTTGATTCCGTCGTCTCTGAACTAGCCCTTAAAGTTAAGTTTTAGATTAGATGTAATTATTGATTTTTGTATTAGTAAGAGTGAACTTTTCTATATCGAATAGTTTTAACTATAAAATAAGTAAGTAAATTCAAAACGAATAGTTAAATTAAAACTCACTAATCTGAATTAGGATACAATGTTATATGTTTCTAAAAATGTTGCTGATTGATTTGCGGATCATTTTTAAATATTGATATCTCGAAGATTGCAATATTGTGCAACTTAAACACCCTTCAGTTTTGACTCTATAATGAAATATGGATTTGGTAAATTGAAACTAGTCTATTCCTTTTTTTAAGAAATGTTTGGAAGTTCACAAAAAAAAAGATTGAAGAATTCTAGGCAACCTAATCTGAATAAGATAATCTCTTTTTTAACGTATTCTAAAGATATATGCATGGGCGACTCCTCTCTATGAGCTACAGGAGTCGGGCCCCACCAATAATTGCAATGAATTATTCGAAATAATTTAGATTAAAAGCTTTAAATATACAATTTTAAGTTTGCAATTTTTTAATTGACAGTCATTATTTAATCAATTATTTACATAAACGCAATAAGTGACCGGTGCGTACGGCATTCGTATCGTGTATTCCGGCTGCTAGGGCCAGTAATCTAGCCATTGACTCTGAACACTATTTGATGTGTGTGTGTTTTACTAAGTAGTTACTAGTTGCTATAATATAGTAAAAAACAAGAACATTTTGTATCGCCTGGTTCGATTATGGCTTAGTGTGAGTGACGAAAAAAACTTGTTCCATTTTTATTGTCTTATTTAGTGGCAAGAGCTTGTGACCACTCAATGACTTTGAATACTTAAAACCAGATGCGTACGGTGAGATACTATAGATACCAGGTGTTAAGTGACGAGTATGAGTGAGGGATCACTCTCGTCACTCAACACACAAGGAAGCGAAAGGGAAAGTATCTCACCGTACGTGCATGCCTAAGACATCTTTCTAAACAAATCTAGTAAAATTCATATAAGCAATGCAGTGCAATTTCTAATGTTCGGTAATATTAAGATCTTATTGTCAATTGATACTGAATATCGTCTTAACATAAAGAAACTTAATGAATCAGTAGACAAAAATACACATACTTTTTCGTGGATCATAGATTATATACAATTTTGTGGCGTACGCAAACTGTCGTTAAGAGAACCTAATGAAACCATCGATTTGAACAATCGAGGGATGTTTTCAGATATGGTTTTATAAACAGCTACGTGAGATAGTGTTTTAAACGATCATCTCGAAAATTAAAAAGTAGCATAAATACATCAAAAACTGACAGAAATTACAGTTTAAACTGCACGTTTAAAGCGTATTTAGAAGAAATTAAAAGTGAAGTAGATAAGGCGACTTTTGTTTCCTTATAAGCAAATGAAATCGTTCACAGTTTGTAAATATTTTGAGCTGCTTGCAATTCTCATCTAGTTAAAAGGTTTCTGACGTTCATTGATGTTCATTATAGGATGCCGTAGGTCAAATATGTTCAAAGAAGAACTGAAATCTTTTAGTCTCTACGAAAAATGGATCTCACAGACCTATTATGGTACAGCAGTAATAAACAAATCACGAAATGGAGTACAAAATCTAATAAAAGTTCACTGTTATGCAGATCAGATGAATTTGATTTTAAAGAAAATCCGTTCATAGTATATTTTTCCACATAAGTGGATTTGACGTGTTCTTCACGTCCTTTCTAAAACAAAATGACTAGCATCGTGAAATTAGTCAAACACACGTATTGAGAGTTTGTGAAACATGATGGAACTTATGTTATAAGATAGTGAATTGTATAAAAGGAAATAAAACATAACTTCTAGAATGCTTTAACAAAATCACAAACGAAGAAGGATGAGATAAAAGATTTTGTAAAAGTCTGAGACAAAATAATTAGTGAAATTTGTAGCAGCTTTTAAATATTTAAATATATTTATACTGTAAACCCTAAAAAATTCAATTTTAATAGACAACATTTTCTTAGAGGACACATAAACAGCGCTCAGATCTTAAATAATATTTTAATAATTCTTCTGAGCCTGATTTGATTCCTGATTTCATTTTGAAGGGTTGCAAAGTCAGCCTCGTAGCTTCTCTAAAACGTATGTTTGATCTAATTCTCAAGACATCATCATTTCCTAATCTATGGAAATGCACAAAAATCAACCCTATTAATAAAAAAGGTGACAAATTGTGTATAAAGAACTATAGACCAGTTGCAGTGTTCTCAACTCCTGCTAAATTGTTTGAAATAATTATTCATAGATATTACTTTCATCAAGTTTTGTTGGACCGACAACATAGGTTTCGTCCCGCCCGTTCTACCGTTACTAAACTTCTATTTTTCACTAAAACGGTGACAAAATCTCTCAATGCAAGAATTCAAGTAGAGGTTGTATATACAGCTTTGAGAAGGCCTTTGACAAGGTTTGTCATGGGTTATTATTAAAAAATTTTGTCGTACCTCGGAGTCCCGGATGATTTAACTCGGTTATTCTAGAGTTATTTGAGCGATCGTAGACCTATGGTGATTGATTGTCGAAAGAATATTTCATCCCTTCGGGGATTGCTCAAGGGTCCAACCTGTGCCCTCTGCTCTTTATGTTATTTATTAAAGACATAAAAACGGTAGTTATAAATTCAAGTTTTCTTCTGTACGCAGATGATTTAAAATTATATAAATGCATTCGATCTGTTGCGGACTCCTTCTCTCTACAAAGTGATTTAGACTCTCTGTGGAGATGGGCTTCCGTTAACCGTCTGCCTTTTAGTGTCGGAAAGTGCCATACTGTGTCATTTTCTCGATCCCGTTCGCCATCAGTTTATTCCTACGATCTCGGTGGGAACATTTTGACTAGAGAAACTTCCACTAAAGATCTCGGAATCACTTTTGAGAGAAAGTGGAGATTCTTTCTACACATACACGACGTCTGTGATAAATCTTTCAAGATGCTCGGCTTTGTTATGAGGAACGTCTTTCACTTTGACGATCCGTCAGTTATTCGTGTCCTCTATAACACCTTAGTTTGTTGCATTCTTGAATCGGGATCTATAATTTGGAATCCCCGAATAACCAAATATTCCCTTTTAGTGGAAAAGATTTAAAGAAGATTTTTAAGATACATTTACGAAAGGACATTTTGTTATTATCCATTCTTATATCCCAGCGCCTTTCTTTTAAGACTGATTTACACAATGGTCGAGGTTGCCAGTCACTGGATGCCAGCGACTAGCACAATTAATTATAATGAATAAATAATAAGTTGGAATCTATTCCGGGCAGTGTTTCAGTGGTTTAAATTTTTTTTAAATATATTTAATTTATATTATTGCATAAGAAAGGTAGTGAGCTTAAAAATAATAAAACGTTTTTAATTAAATTATAAACGGTAGCATTTCTCAGACCTTGAAAAATCTCGTAGCGGATAAAGAGTATTTTTTTCTTTATTATTTTTGTATTAACCCGTATTTCATATTTTTTCTGGATTTATACATTATTTATTTTGTTTTAATTTTTGTCTCTTGACTGTTAATTTTTATTTTTTAGTATCTGTCTTATTATGTTTTGATTATGTCACTATGTATAATACATATGTTTAGTTTGTAAAATAATAAAAATATTATTTTGGCTCCTGGTTTCACCTGTGTCTATTGTCACCAGCCGTCACTGGATATATGCATAGCATATATACAATACATACAGTTTCATATATGTTTTAAAACAATGTTGTGCGGAGTCTTCATTATTTCTTGAGTCATTGATTTATACATATAAGTTTTATTATCCCTATTTTTGATGTTCACAAAAATACTAATAAAATTATGCTCAAGATGTTAATTTAAACATATTTAAGAATTTCAAACAAGTTAATTGATCTTGGATTATCAAATGATCTTGAAATTTGTTGTTTATGTTTCACAATACTCAAAAGAGTACACAAAAAGTAGTGCTATTTGTTATGTTTATAAATACTATAAACGGTAGTTGTAGAATATAATAGAATCTATTGAAATGATGTCTGATTCTTCGTTTCAGCATTGATAATATTTTGTAAAAAAACTTAACTCTGAGATTTTAATACAATCTCAGGTAGATCTTTCTTTTGAGTAATTATAGATTCAAATTTAACTCCAGCATGAATATTTCGATTTTTGCTTGAAACATCTTGCCATTCTATGGAAGAACTCCATAACCTTGGGATGTATCAATAAGTACTAAGTAATGGCGTAGGACACACTTGTCACTTACGCAGACCGAGAGAATAACTGGAGGTTTTCCTCGGCTAATAGTAGTACCAGTGGACACAGTTTTTTTATATTTGTGATACAATTGTATATATTAATGTTTTAAATGTATCTATTTATTTCAGTGTATGTTATATATTACTTTTAATAACCATGTCTTTATAATGATTACATTTTTATTCTCGCATAAAATAATCTTTTAAGCTATACTTTCCAAAATGTTCAATATGGGAATCATATTGTCTGAATCATTACCATATCAAGAAATCCTCAAGGTCTCAATCTTGTCCCATTAATGTTTCTTCTGTTTATTAATGATATTAATAAAGTTATTCGTAATTTTAACTTCTTCTTTTTGCCGATGATCTTAATGTATTCCTATTGAGGACTGGAAAATTCATACCATGATCTATTTTAGAGCAATAACACCACTTTAATTTGATTTTAGAATGGATAACAAGGTGCTTGATCGCACAGAAGTGGTAATTCATTTGGGTGTCCTATTTCAAGAGGACTACAGATTTCATTTCAGAAAGCCTCTAAGATGTTGGAATTTGTCTTGTAATATGTGCATCAATTGAGGAGTATGATGATAATATATTCCCTGTAAAATCACTTAGTGTGCAGTATCCTTGAGCATGCTTCTCTGGTATGGTTGTCAAATAATGCAACTGACTAACTTTTAATATAAA
Source organism: Plectrocnemia conspersa (assembly GCF_051122295.1). NCBI lineage: Eukaryota > Metazoa > Arthropoda > Insecta > Trichoptera > Polycentropodidae > Plectrocnemia > Plectrocnemia conspersa. The sequence continues at coordinate 13,350,963 of NW_028277170.1, forward strand.
AAGTCCGAGACAGGTTTCTCAGATGTACGTGAGGGAATATAAATATTATCTATTTTAATTTCTCACAAAATTCCTACAAGGTATGGTGGGATATGATACTCTCGACTCGAATCAATGAGTGTACTTGGAGAAAAGCACTTTGCTGGTAGGGAATATTCACAATCCGAAGCTTCTAAAATTTCGTTTTTATATATCTGTCACCTAATCACTAGCGCTTGCATTCCCGAGTATTTTTTAAAGTACCGTAGGCATGAACAGGAGTATTAAATAACTCCCCAATAGGCACAGCTATCGGACTTTCAACCATCTGTCGGATAGTATTGATTTGTTCTTATCCAGGTACTCGCAGTCGGTGGATGCATTGTGGTCTAGCCATTATTGTATATAAATTTATCCAATTGTTCTGTAAATATATGTAGTATATATTTGTATTATGTGTTTATTTGTATTGTATTTTTTTCTGTGCAGCGTTATGCCCTACTTGAGTAAATAAATAAATGTTGTCGGTTAGGTTAAGTTATATTACTACATATGTAAGTACATGTTTTGTTGTATGTGATAATTGAAAGAGTATGTCAAGTGAAGTTTTACTTTCCAGCCTAATTCCTTTATTTTATTCATCGTTACTTTAGTTACACGTCGTCTTGTAAAACTACTTGAGTTCTATTGATAATTTATACCCTTTTTCATATTTTTTGATCCTTTAGACTTTTAGATGGTCTCACAATACATCATTCCTGTAATCGTTCGTCCAGGTCGAAGAATTTCATAATGTATGATTCTCACGGTATCCACCAAATACACAAAAGTACTTTTTGGCAGTCATTCCAGGTTTCGCCGTTGGTTTTACTACCTGCTTCATTGATATCAATTGTTTTATACGTCTACAGTTTTCGTATAGCATCCATTTCTCATCTCCGGTCACCAGACGGCAAAAAAACGTTGTTTTTTCTGAAGAAAATATCTTGAAAGATTTGGGAGTTCTCGGCAAGTGCGCATACATACTGCTTTGTTCTCCTCGTATAGTGGATTTGGAGAATTTCAGCTTTTCTGCCAGCTGATGAATAGCTTGGGTCGGATTATTTTCAATTTCTGTGGTCAATAAGTCTTATTGACCACAGAAATTGAGTCTTCATCCAATTTTACAAGTCTTCCACGTTCAAGTCTGCTTTTAATATCAAAATCTCCCATCCGAATTTTTTTAAACCATCACTGGCACTGAAAAAAGGTAATCTCAGACATTTTTAAACGAAATTGTGTGTATGTAATATATTACATTTAATATTATCGGTTGGGTTAGTTCAGACGTTCTGTGATTATAATTACGTACATGACTTAAGTTAAGTTAATTTCCCGTCAAATTTTCAAAGTGCACGATGCTATTAATATTAATAAAATCTAAAGTCATAGATAGTGATATATTGCGTCAAGACAATATTTACAAAACTCAAAGCCGGGACAGCCAAAACAAAAAAGGTTACCTCGTAAATTTTGGGATACTGAGAATTGGGCATCCAATTACCCGGCCAAATTCATTACTCGGTTCTCGGGTATTTTCCTACAAGCTAACCGGGTACTCGGTTCGGTTCTGGGTATTTTTTACATTGCATTACATGCGTAAGACTAAATATTTTTTCATATTTTATTTTATAAAATCTTCTGTTGTAACCTGACAGGCTTAAGCCCAATGCGTTACAACGGGGTAAATCTGTACCAACTAAGTAAGTAAATCAGACAATGAATACCCACAAGTAAGTATTAACCACCGGATTGAAAGTCTGGGAATCGGTGAGATCTATATTAATAATTATAAATTATTATGTGTAATGTAATTGTATAACCGATAGATGTTAATGCAGGTTTTTTTATTAATAGCGCATTTTTTTAAATAAAAATTCGAGGCTCGAACCAGTAACCACAGATTTACTAGTCTGAGACGTTACGGCCTACTCTATCCATCCCGCGCTTTCATTATTGACAACAGAAATGTGTTTCTACTATGAGTCATTATCAAGAATTGATTTTATGTAGTGCTAATCATTGTCTTGAAAGCATCACTTGAACGCATCATAAAATTTTGAATGTAAATTTTATGATCTTCTGTATTTGAATCACTTAATTATACAATAAATATTTTTGTTACTTCTAAAATGATAATAAATATTGATAACGTTATTAAATAATTTTTAATCAAATCAAATCCTAATTAAATAGCTTATAATCAAATCCTTGGTTACAAGCAAAAGTTCGCCGAATTTTAAAACGTTGTTGAGCCCTTTATTAAATTAATTCAGCAAGAAAATACTCGCATTTTAATTTTTTTATTAACCGGAAAATGCTTGAAGATGCCGTAACGAAATGTGTTTGCTTATCGAAACATACTTATTCTATCGTTATAAAACTTACATTGTGAAACAATACTTTCGGACTGTTAAATAGGGATTTCCAGTTCCTTTTAAATACACCGCTCTCACTACCTGGTCTGAATGCAGCCGTGAATTCAGCAGACTTTTTGTAAGCACCTAATATCGTTGCGGAGAAGAGCTTTCTCAATCTCTAAATGGATTTTGCGAAATAAAGCAATATCCGGAAAATTTTGAATCTTGAAAAATTGTGTAAGATATATATTTCATATGGAATAATCAAATATATTAAAATTAAAATACCCATTAAAAATAACAGGGTTTTCGGTTTCTTAAAAAAACGTGCGGGTATTCAGTTTCGGTTCGGTTCTACGGGTCGGAAGCCATAATTGTATAGTTTAAGGCTAAGCTATTTTTTAATAGTTAAGTGAATTATATATTCAAGGTAAAAAAAATCTGTAAAGAAGTAACCTGGGGCTAGCCCCAGGGGTCGCGAAAGGGCCCGGTACCAATCGATTTCTTAAAATTATTTTTTCGCTTCTGGGGTTTCGCGACCGGATACCAGTTAAAATAAGAGGGTTCCTGCAAAAACGTGCGGGTATTCGATTCCGGTTCTACCCGTGTTGAAAGCCTTAGTTGAAATGTGCTAGGTTGGAATGCGGAATGCTGATGAGAGCTAATAAAAGGTCATCTCGGAAATTTTGTGAAACTGGAACATATGGTATGAAACCGGGACAATCCCGATAAAACCGGGACGAATGCTAACCCTAGTCAGGTACAAACGCTTAAGTAAATTCGTTCCAAAGCTCGTGAATCATATCAAAATAGTAGATTGCCAGTGCGTTCGGCAATTTTAATTAACTTTTTCTATGTAAAAAGTATATTGGGCGGTAATTATGTTACTTTTATATACATGGTTTATCGTCGATTAGATTAGTTCTTCGTTGATTTTTAATGGGTACGATTTGCTATTGCGTTAACAAACGTGTGTTTTCAGTTACGTGACAAAGCAAGGGGGGTTTACCAGCGTTTATCAACATGTGTTTATTATATTTGAATTTAATATAATGATGTGTTTTAACCGAAAATATACTATGTAGGTAAATAAAAGTAGATACAAAACATAACAAGCAGCTGACACATAACTGACTAAAGATAAAGTTACTATTTAAAACTTTTTAGAAATAATCAATTTCGTCCGAAATTAAAAAAAAAACAATAACTACACGAAACCAAATTTTTGATTGAAAAACAAAAAAACAAAAGATTGTATTTCGGAAAGTAAAGGATAACTATAACTATAACTAAATATTTTTTCGTTTTTATTAAAGAATTATCCGTGTTTCATATATATTTATATAAAATAATAGGTCAGTGGAATTTGACTCATGGAAGCCATTTTTATTTTCATGTAACACCAAGATCGCCGGTTGGCACAATTAAACAATTTAAAAATCGTCTCTTTAGCCAATTTTCTCCTTCGTAGATTCCCAACAAATTTGAGAGGCGTCATTTAAATAACAAGCGTATAAATCAAAGAGCAACGGCGCGAAATGTAAATTTTCTCGATGAAAGATGAATTATGGGCCTTGGGGTACTTGCAACCGCTAAATATTATTGAATTTCGATTTCGCGGATTTTTTTATGCCGCAATATCTTAATATCGCATAGTATATACTATATACCAGGGATTCCCAACTTTTATTTTACCCTAGAGCACATTTTAAAATATGGATATGGCGGCGGGCACTATCAATTTATTCAAAGCAAGTTTATAATTAGGCATATGTGATAAATAATACATAAAAAATAGTTTTTAAGTACCCCATGGTTGCCTCATACATACAAAGTAAACATTATATCTATATCATAATGCTTGCACTACACTCTCTGGAAGTTGTCCAAACCGAAGTTCAACTGAAGTCGGCCGAGGTCGTCGACTTCCGAGTAGCGGCCACACTGCCACAAATTTTATATGCCGTCCGGACGGCGACCGTGAATGACGTCCGCATGGCGGCTGCTGTCATATACAGATGGCATATTTGCGCGCGATCGAAAAATGTGCCAAATAATCGCAATGTTTAGATTGTCATACTAATTAAATTACGCTACTGATAATTATAAAAGTTTGTGTGGGCGCTCACCAATACAATATCAGTGAAAACTTTTCGGTCGTAAATATTCAATTTACGCAAAATCTTTGTCGGCTTTTGCAAAATGCCATAAGGCATAAAAATGATACTTCAGAATACGAACAACACATCTGTGACTATCCTAGAATTTGTCGCCATCGATTCTAAATAAGAATTCGTTATGGTGTGACATTTATATAAACCCATCTAGGATATTCGAAACGATTTTTTTTACAAAATCAAGTACCACTAATTATTTTTATAATTATTTAATTTTATATGAAAAAAATATAATTACGACATCTGTTAGAAGAATATACTATCAAAAATATAATTAATCCCTTTTGGTGCCTTAAAATAAAGAGTGTTGAAGTCCCCGATAAGCATGTGATATTATAACTTGACCACGTGAACACGATGCAGCGCTCGTCATGCGTGTTGACCATAGGACGCCTACGCGCATACTAAAATTGAACCGAGTTACTCGTTCTATCTCAGTTTGCGAAAAACCATATCATTATCTCTCTCACTGTCGTCACTAAACACGCGAGAGAGCGAAAGGGGAAGTATCTCACCGCTCGCGCTTGAAATAGCAGCTCCGACTTCGGTTCCTTTGACTTCGGTCCGTTTGCCGACAATATTCGGAAGCGCTCGAAGCTGGCCAAGTCGACTGAACTACCCCCACTTTACCTCCCGTTCTCGGTAACCTCGGACAACTTCCGAGAGATTTTAGAGCGGGCAGAACCGAACTCGATCGAAGTAACCCACTATATTCTCCGACCTTGGCCAACTTCCAGAGAGTGTAGTGCAGGCATAAAATGCACTCGTCCAGTGTGAAGTATATAAGATATTATAAACTATTTGTATACCTAAAAACGATATAGTTCTACTTCTGAACTATCAACTAATTTCAAAGATTATGGACAACCTATAATTCACAGATGTACATATTTATAATTATGGAAATCATGTCTCTAATATGTTTTTTTTATTATATATTTACATTATCATAAATATAAATAAGGACGTAATAGCGTAGTCCGTAACGACTCAGACTAGAAACTCTGAGGTTGCGGGTTCGATTAAAATATTTTTTTAAGCATTGCTCTAGTATTGAGATACATATGGCTCGTAAACGAAAACGCGCCACGCGTGTTGTCAACACTCGATGGATGTGAACAAAAATGCACTAGGTGCGTTGTCAGCATTGAGCATTGCATGTGCTAAATAATTGTTATAGAAACTCGTTAAAGAAAAATAAAATAGGAGAACTGAAATAAAAAAAATTGTCACGGTCGAATAGTGGCGGGCACACACAAATCGCCGCGGGCACGGATTTGGGATCCCTGATATATACCATACATACGTTTGTGCGAAATCGTATTTTTTTATTTGAAAAAAATGAGGGTCCCGGAACTAGGTCTTTTAGGTAATTTTTCTCCTTCGAGGACACAAAGCAATTTGTATTGACGGTCATTCGCATAAAGCGAAAGAATATTCGGACAAATAGTAGAAAATTCATTTTCTAAAGCTTCCTTTAAAGCGAAGGAAAAATAAACAAAAGTATATATGCTTATAGATGAAAAATTATGATAACAACCAAATATATAATTGAATATAAAAAAATATGGTAACATAAATTATTGCGAAATTAAATTATAAAAAGCTAGATGTTTAAATGTTACAGTTGGGTTATCAGCCGTAAGGCTAGCTATCATATGTTAGGTCGGAATAGCGTAAGGTTATGACTGCGCTATTATTAAAAACCTGCTCCAGCTGCAGTGACATCTATCGAGTATAAATTATATTACACATAAGTTGTAATTAATTATATAAACCGATCCCAGACTTACTTGTAGGTATTCAATATGTCTGATTGACTTACCCAGTTGGTACAGATTTACCCCGTTATAACATATTGGGCTTACGCCTGTTAGGTAACAACGGAAGATTATATTACATTTTATCGTTTTTGTTAAATATTAGCAATGACTTAGTTTTTGTTTAAGACGTTAGTTGTGTATGACTTTAAAATATTATATTTATATTTCGCGTTTTATTTTTGTCAATAAAGAAGACATTTATATATAAAGTTTATTTTGACAATCTTCATTTTAGAAAAGGTAGTTATCGAATAACTTATATGCATACATATACATATAGTGGAAGTTTTTATCAGACTTCAGTTACAGCAAACTCGTGCTTGCAGTGGATTTTATTATAGCCAGTGCAAGCACGAGAAGCAATATATTATGAATTGGCGTGGCATAATATATGTTGCATAAATGAATTATTCATTATCAGCAATTAGGACCAATTGTTAAATACGGACAGATTGATTGATGTTCAATTACCATTGTAGGGAATCATACGTACTTCTCCCATTGAAATGCGTCATTTAAACATAGGTACTTTACAAACAAACCCTCGGGGGAAATCGTCATATTAACACACAAGATCCAATCATAAACAATAACACCACAGACTTTCGATAAACATTTATATTAATCACTGTAATCAGAAACGGCGATAAGAAACGCGGGATTCCAGTAGGGCTTTCGACCCGGGACCGGGTACCCGGTTACCCGCGCGTTTTAAAAATAACCGACTACGCTGTTATTTTTGATATGAATTTAATACTTGATTTCTCCATATGAAATATATATCTCACACAATTTTTAAGATGCAAAGTTCTCCGGCTATTCTTATATTTTTCAAAACCCATTTAAAGATTAATTGGGTAGTGAGAGCGGTGTTTTATGTGTCTTCGCTTGTTCAGGGAACATCCCATATAAAATTAATTAACCATACCATAATAATTTGAAGCCTGGCCATACACAGATGGAGTGTAATTATGCTAATTTTAAGATTAAATATAATATGTAGTAAAACCTCGATATAATGGACAAAATTTTCGGGCAAATGTGAAAATTGTTTAAACATCCTGTTAATCATACAAGTAAAGAAATAAGGAAAACTTTGGTTAAAGAAATTGTTCAATCCAATAATAAAATTTCATTGATTATTGATCAACCAACTACAATAAGCACCAAAATCATCCTCGTAGTATATGTACGATCCTGCAAATATTTGGAAAAAAATTACTGATCAATTTGTTTTGAACTGTAAAAAGTAACTCATTGATATTTAAATATATCATATTTTATCTGTAGATGTCACTGATTCCCAGATTAAATTATAGTCCAACATAAATGCAGAATATAAATGGTAATACTTTTTCAATTGTAATATTATTATACATATGCTTTTTAATTATTTGATAAGATATTTTTGGTAAAAATAAAATTTAAACGGTTAAATTTATTTTAGGCCTTAATTTCCACAGATAATATAGGTTTGTATTACAGATACATAGTAGTTTTTTTTTTAAATAAAATTTTCTGCATATAGTAAAAATAATTATAAATTATACGAAACATACTACAAGCTACACAATAATTTAATAACCAAACTAATCAAATGTCATCAGGTCAACTTTTAAAAGGCATTAAAAAGCTTTGTTTTTAATTTCATATTAAAATGAGAAATGTTTTAATTGGATTCCAGCCTCTATAGTCGCATTTACAACGAGATATATTTTGATTTTAGTAAATTTTACAAATATAAAAAATGCTTTGAAGTGCTTCTCTTGTCCTGCATCGCATAATGATCCTTAAATAACCTAATAACTAATTATAAGGCAAAATATAAAGAATTTTATACCTACACAATTTGCGAATAGATATAAAAGCGCCAGGAAAAAAGCAAGTAAGTCCAAATATTGAATAAAAACACTTTTAAAAATTTCATGTTTTTATTTGTAAAGATGATTTATGTTGTTCACTCCCAATTGGGTTATTAAGATTTTAATTATTTTTAATAAATAAAATTTATTATCATAAACATTTTAGTTTAATAAAATAATGTAAATTTCATTGAAATATTTCCATCAATAATATCCTCGCTTTGAAGATGTTTTTTAACAATATTAAAATTATATTGAAAAATAAATTTCATCTTTTTTATGGCATAATATATGATATTATTATATATAATATAATGTAATAGAGGATAAATTTATTTTGATCCTTTTCACGATATTATCTTTCATAAAAATAAATTGACTGTTTTTCGTATTTTCAATATAATAAAAGTTAATAAACGCTCGTTACTTCTTTCCTTCGGTGTCTAGAACACAGGCGGAAAATAATCTTCTGTAATAAAATATTGCTGATCAAAGCATATTATATTATATAACTTGTGTATCAAACCAGACGATATTTTAAATAGTGACATTTCGTAAAACATTGCTGTAATGCTATATAAAAAATAATATAATGCACGATATTATTAATTCACATATCACTTTGTTTTAAATTTCGTTTTCAAATATACACAATTATAATCGACACATATTTGCAGAGCTTTTAGTTTAGGAGTTGATAAAATGTTAAAATGCACTTTCGACAGCAACTTGGTAAAACAAGTGATACTTGTTTAAGCATGTTTCACAACAAATAAAAAGTAAGTAGTGAAACAGTTAAAGTTAAATCAAATCAGTGACATTCGTACAGCTTAAAATTAATATAATGTAAATTATTTATTCCGACTATATCCGTGAGAATGTGAAAATCTAGGAAGACTAAATATGTGATGATCGATTGGAATTAGAATGGCATAGATCAGAATAGCGTGGTCCGTAAGTTTTATATTAGTAACCAAGAACTGCTCAGGAAGATCGAATGTTGGTTCGCGAGTCCCTTAAAAATCGTCGAAAACATCTTCAAATCTGGCTGCTGAAGTCTTTGCTAGCGAAGGACCATTAATTTTTTCGCGGACAGTGAGAAGAAGACGATGTGGAACTCAGAGGTTGTAAAGTCCAACACAAACCGTGGCTTTTAGAAATAAATAAACACTGGCGTAGTATACGCACGTCGAAGAGTCGGAGAAGAATATCTAGCTGATTGCGTAGTACCCAAAGTCAAATATAGTGGCGGAAGCGTTACGATCTGGGGTTACATGGCAGTAGCAGGGGTAGAAAACCTGTACACTTGCGAGGGTAATATGAATAGTAACATTTATATTTTAATGTTGAAGTCCACTTAATGAATTCCTACTGGTAAATATTTTCCAGCAATAAAACACACCGTGCCAAGCTTCCCTAAAAACAGGGGTTGGTCTGTGTCAAAGAGTTTGACGCTTTTAGAATGCCCTACCAGACCTAAGTCCTATAGAGCATTTATGGGCAAAATTAAAAGGAAAGGTTGTACAACACAATTGATATCCAAAATTAAGCTGCGAGAAAAATTGCAGATGGAATGGAGAGAATTGTCTCCGTCCACCTGCAAGTCATTAGTTGACAATATGCCAAAAAGGGTTGCAGCTGTAATTAAAGATAAAGGTGGGCCTAATAAATAATAAAAATAAGCTTAGAATAAACACTTTAAACAATCTTGATCGGTTATTTTATTTATATTTTTATGATTTTTTAAGATATAACACATTTATTGGGGTGCCCCGTTATTATGTCCAAGGTTGTAAGGTTGCCCAAAATTTTAAGGAGTGCGGCATACTCGATATTTAAAAAAAGGTGAGTTGCGGAACAATTTTTTCTCTTTCTAGAAAACCCCTCAAAATTAATTAACTATGCAGAATGAAAGTTTTGGATATTTTACTAATAAACGGTTATTTTCTTTAAAGAAGGTTTATAAAATCTGGTTTTACAGTTTGAATTTAAGAATACCACTAACCAATTAATACGCGGAAGACCGCTAAACATACTAGCAAAGTACTTTAGGGCGTGTTAAATATCAAATAATTAATAGAGAAAGCAATTACGCACATAGCTTTATCGAAGACATAGTAACAAAAAATGCGCAATTGCATTAATGCAATCCTTAAAGGTTATTCAACTTAAAATAAATACGTATTGTCATAGTAACTAAAATCTTTATAGAACCGTAGATAATTGCTTTTAAGAAATCTAATTATTATGGATGTGAGTATGGGTAGTAGTGAATTTCTTAATAAAGTCAAAATATGGTTAGTCTAGAGTTTTTAGTACCTCCTAATTTATAGATTCAACATGTTAACATTCTTTAATATCGCCGAAAGAAGACCGGAAAGTTCGTCGAAGAACTACGATTGATTAATTGATCAACAAGAGATTAATAATTTCCAGATATTAATGGACTATCAAAGTCAGGCGATATCTAGTACATTTATATTTGAAATTTACACATGTATTAAAACGTTTCCCAAATTTTTTTCTATCGTGAAATTCCTTCGCTAGCTTCGAAAATGTCATTTGAGTTGTGACGTCATTGCAGCCGAAGTACGATATATTGGACTATTGCACTATATTTAATCGAGAACAATACAGCGGTGTATTAATAAATAAATAAGCCAAGCCATGCCATTTTGCTTTTTTTGGATTCATATCTGTACCTACAGCTTAACCTCAAAATACAGGTGGTTCATTTTGTGGCAGCCCGTACATAACTTATAACTGTTTAATCATTCGGGGGTGTATCCTGTTTGTGTAGTGGCACTTTGTAAATTAAAGTTACGGAACAAGCTTACATTGCCCGCCGATGCAAAAGACCGCGGGTTAAACAATGCGAGGAGTGAAGTGTGCTAAAGTAATAATACCTTAATGCCCCGTGTTGCATATTCAGCGAAACATCCGGGAACTTATCGCGTTACCCTCCCCCATCCCAGTCGGCAGGATAACAAACGGAGAGTCACGGTATAAGCTTAATTCTGTCGTTAGCGAACAACCACACTGTGTACACACACACACACCGACAAAGTAAATTCTCTTCAGAGAGACACCACGCAGCACGATGGGGGGTATTTGCCATTATTGGTCAAACATCTCAAATCTAAAATTCTCTTTTCTCATTGATCCATTTCATATGCGCCTGACGAGAAATAGCGAAAGCTCGTGGCGAAATATTTATGTTTAAAATGCGCGAATTTTACGTACTGTATCTTTGCCACGTTTTTAGTTTAGAAGTTGATAAAATGTCAAAAAGTACTATCGGCAATAGCTTGATTAAACAAGTGATGACACAATTTTATTGCTTTTGATGTGAATTTTTAACTTCTGAGAAGGGATAATTGTTTTTTGCGCTCTCCTATTAGGCAAAATTCATTTTTTTCAGATTTTCACTCGTAATATTGTTATAAAATGCATTAATATAAACGCTTGATAATCGAGCATTTTCACCGCGATGGCACGATTTTATTGCTTTTGACCTGGACTGGAAATTCAATATATGGCAACACTGAGCAGCAAAGAAAACATGATTAATTATCTGATAAATATTCTGAGTAAATATTTTCAATGACTAATTAAATTATTTCGCATAAAATTGTCGCAACGGTGGCTAATTTTAATATTTGTTTGTAGCATAGAAAGGGCTAACTCGTATCTATTATTATTTGTTCAAGAAATCATTTTATATAAAATATAAAAAATATATAAAATGCTATTTCTGTCATGAGGCCCGGAATCATTGTTTTCCCAGGGCCGGGCTCGCACTCGGTGGCCCTAAATGCAAGGCTTTATTAATTTATCATCAATAAAGAACGATTTATTATTTTAGATATTCGTAAGACAACTAAATAAAAAGCTTCAAGTAGCAGCTTATTACTAGTAAGCATTTTCTTGATTTGACTTTTCCAAATTTTCAACTGGTCATGTAATCTTTAAAAAAATCCAGTAGCCTAGCTGCAAGATCAATGTGCTTTAAATTTAAATGACGATTAAATTTTGAAGGTTTTATGGTGTCATTTGACAGATTCGTTACATACCAAACACGAAACCAAACTTGTTGAATTTTTTTATTATTATACATTCTCAAGCAATGATTTTTTTTTATTTGACGCACATTCTTAAGTATATAATACTTAAGTATAAATGCCAAATATTTGCAGAACACCAAAACATTTCAATGGAACATAAGTGCACTCTAAAGCTTGCAGCTAAAAGTTGCCAATCAATGACGAATTGTCTACGCCACCACTTAGCAACTTTAAAAGTTTTTCATTGAGTAGATGCTACGCTGAAAATGCAATGAATTGAATCTTAATACTTTTAGAAAAAAGGCATTACAAATACGGATACGATATATTAAAGCAAACTTTGGCGATTTGCATACAAAATCTCCATTTCCTACTCAAAAGACACTCTTAAATCATCGACGGAAGTAATTCTATTTCCTCGGCAAGAGGTTCTAGAAAATGTAACGATGTGACACATACTAAAAGGTAGTCGATTGTCGATCAACCGTTGATGAAGAGTAAAAATAGCAGAGGACTCAGATTGAATCCTTGTGGTACTCTAGAATGAACGAAATATTTATCAGAGCGACGTTAACCATATTTCATTATGAAAGCTTACAAGCAATAAAAGCCACTACGCATAACTAAATGTATGTAGTTCATCGTGCAGCATGTAAAGTTAAATTAAGAACTTCACACAACATAAGCTGTCTTAAGTTACCATGTTCATGTCTAATATTTATAAAAAAATAAGTGGCATCAAATATATTAAAAACGATAACAATATATATTGTAGAAATATGTGCAGAAAGCTAGCAATAATCACGCGTGTCAAATGTTAGTTTGCAACAACACATCGATTAACCACCGCGCAAAGCGTTAAAAAGCTCATTGTTCTACAGAAATAACAATTCTATACATATTGTGTATCGAAATTTACGGCAAGATTATGGTCAATTTTATCGTACTACCGAGCGAACAATTCGCAACGTTGTGAAAAAAATTCAATAGACTGGAAGCTTTGGAGATAGGTCGTCCGTTCAGTCGAGAATATTGCTGCTGTAAGTGAAAGTGTCGGCGTTCGCGGCTTTTATGCTTATTTTTTTTATGCCCTTTGGCGCATTTTGCATCTGGACTTGCACATAACACCGGTATACAAACTGATGCCTATAGACAGCGAATAATTTACGGAGATTGTATGTTTAAGTATCAAAATCTTATTTTTGCCTAATATGGAGCAAGAAAATCTCTCATGTGATTCACGAGAGACCATTACATGTCCAAAAAGTTTGGTGCGCATTGTGGTCAGGCGGCGTCATAAGGCCTTACTCTTTTAAAGTTGAAGATGGGACTGTAACAGTTAATGATAAGCGTTATAGATGCATGATAACCGATTATTATTGGCACGAAACCGAATATATTGATGTGAAAGACGCGTAGTTCCAATAAAACGGCACCAATGAAGACATTTAGAGTGTAAATGTTAGCAACTGGGATGTATCAAAATTATTGAATCAATGCGAATTTAGTATCTTATATGTAGTTATATAATAAATATGATAATCCACGTAGGTAAATTTAATAAAAATATTCTCATTGCACAACCAATAGAACCTACTTTTTTATTATATAAAATATCTAATTATGAGTCGAACATAAAAAAATACACTCTTAAGAAAATAGGCAATTAATTAAGTAAAAATAACCATATTTTTCGCGTTCTAATAATAAATGCTCGACATTTCCAATATAGAAAATAACATTGTGTTAAACAACACAACTTTACGCGTTATAAAAATAATCTAATTAACTTGTATTTAAAAAATGGAAGAAATTCCCGGAGGAATGTATAAATAACCATATTGATGAATATTATATTATACATTTGATAAATGTTTTAAATTTATTATCGTATTACTACCATTTATAAGAAGTTTGTTGTTTAGATGAAATATATATGAACATCTCCTATATTTAACAGATTTTATTGGGTTAGAACAGGGGTCGGCAAAGTGCGGCTCCGGAGCCGCATGCGGCTCTTTGACTCCTTGAGTGCGGCTCTGGCACAAATATCAACGGGCCCGGGCGCTAATTCTGGTCGAGTGTCCTTATGTCCTGATCTTCTGCTTCATAACGAGGTTCGATGGTTATCAAGAGAAAACGTTTTAAAACGTTTCGCGTCCCTATTGCCAGAAATTGAAGCATTTCTCCTTGAGAAGGGTGTTCACTATCCAGAACTTACAGACAATCAGGATCCAAAACTTTCATTTCATGGTAGACGTTACGTCTCATCTAAATCAGCTTAACCGTAATCTACAAGGGAAAGGAAACACAATTTTTTCGATGTTAGAAGAAGACATTTCATTCGAAAACAAATTATCCCTTTTTGCTCAAGATTTTGAAAGGGAAACATTGTTTCACTTTCCGAGCCTGCTAAAGCATCGCCAAGAAAATAATTCCTCTATGGACAAACACCATTTCAAAACAACTATTTTAAATACGAGGGAAGCATTTCTCAGCAGGTTTCAGGAGTTTAAAAACAGCAAAGCGATCTTAGCATTCGTCAAAAATCCTCTTAATGCTACAATAACTGAGTTGAAATTTTCTCCTTTTGGCATTGACATTGGTAACATTGAAATATAATTGCAGGATTTAAAAAACAAGGAAATATGGAGCTCTAAATTTCAACGTCTTTGTATTGATTTGATTTGGAAATATTGGAGAAGAACGAATGTGATCTTAGTTCACAACACAAGTGGTCTGCTTTGAAAGACCTGGAGAATGAAGACATGATCATTTTCAACGTCTGGAATAGTATTCCTGACTCTTACGATCAGCTGAAAAAACTTGCGTTTGCTGTTCTTTCCCTTTTTGGTTTTCCATATTTATGCGAACAATCCTTTTCAAGCATGAACTTCATCAAGAGTAAACTGAGAAGTCTTCTTATTGACGAGAACCTGGAATCATGCTTAAAATTAAAAACAACAACATATAAACCTGACTTACTGAAACTTTCCAAGGAGATCCAAGGACATTGTTCGCATTAAGTGTTTGTCAGTCATTGTCATGATTTAAATTTATGGATACCTTACTTTTATATTATTGTTTATCAACTAAAATTATAATAAATGCTTACTAAATTAAAAAACAGATTTGGCTCTCATAACTTTTTTAAATCATTGTAATGTACATATTTGGCTCTTCGGCCAATAAGTTTGCCGACCACTGGGTTAGAATGACAGGGTAAATAAGCCAAATTGAATTAAAAAACAGTTTCGTCTCTAAAAAAAATAATTAATTAAATTAAATCATGAAAATATTATTGAGTCTCAACTCAACTGTAATAAAAGCAATAAATACCATCCATAACAATTTATATTAAAAAATAATTTTAAGAAATTTGTGTAATTTTAAATAAAAATCTAATTAGTGGCAAAAATCTTGTACAATATAATTTGAGCCACCATCCTCAGAACACGAGAAAAAAATATTAAAGCGTATCATGAGCTTAGGAAAGTTTGCCATTCTTAAAAAGTAGGTTGCGGGCTTAAAACTTTAGGAAATACTGCAATAAACCAGTATTAACTGTAATATAACAGTGTTAGCGATATCGCTTAATCCCGGTGGAGGAAAACTTGTAAAAAATACTGCTATGGCGAAATCTCATTCACTCTCTAACCATTACAGCAGCTTTGCAAATAGGTTTTACGATTAAGCCGGCTATTATTTTTGCTAAACAAACAACTGATAATAAATTGATAAGCTCACATACGCCAGAACTGCGACGTCCAAATCCATAATGATGAATGATAATTTCGACTCAACCCCAGCTCGTTATTATTTGCCGATCGAGTTTTTTTCGCCATTGACGGAGTGCGAACCCGTACAAAGTTTCCAAAACCGGGGAAAAATGGATGATGACACAATTGTGAAGATGATTGATGACCGTGACGTAAATCGTCCATTCATCACGGAAATTGGACAGACAGCACTCGTTACGGTTACACATAATCGCAGATGAGTAGCGAATTATTTAATTAAATAGCCACTTCAGCGATTTCTAAGTTTTCTTAATGTCAATCGGATGCTAAACACTTTTATGATATGTATTGTATTCATCAACTCTTTTTTTTCGATTATTAATGGAAAAATATACGATGATCTAAATATCATCAATAATATTGCGCTAATGTGTTAGGAGGATAATTAACTTGACTTCACAGAGAAATATTTGGAGCAAAAATCAGATCTTAGAACTGTTGATTCAACAGTAACACCAAACATTCTTCAGCGGTTGTATGTTGTATTAATTATTTTCTCCAAATTTTATCACCATTGATTATCTACATTTACCGATTCTTGAGTTTGGTTTCACATGCACATATATATTTATTTTTAAATGCATTTTATAATTATAAAGGGTTCGGTGAGCAATGCTCATATGGCTACTGGTCACAGGAGGATCGCTCATGTGAATATTGGTCACAAGGCAACTTGCTCACACGAAAATTAGTCAAAAAAGGCGATTGCTCATACAAATATTGCTCACACGAAACATCATTTACACGGTTTAAGGAAAGTTATTAAATTACAATATTAACAGGACACGAAGTAAAAAAAAAACTGAAGATATCCTTCTTCCACCCCAATTAATGAAAAACTTTGTCAAAGGCTTGTCTAAAGATGAAGATTGGATAAAGTACTCGAAGAAAAAGTTCCCCAGGATCAGCGATGCAAAAGTAAGAAATAAAATTTTTATGGGACCACAAATAAGGAAGGTTTTGACTCAAGAACGTAGTCAAAAACTTTCTCAGAAACCACTTTCTACACTCATCTTGATTTTATTCTCGAAAATTTGGGTGATGTCAGTGACGAACACGAAGAGCGTTTTCATCAAGATATTGCGGCTATGGAGAAGCATTACCAAGGAAAATGGAGTTCGTATATGCTAGCTGACTATTGCTGGATGTTGCAGAAAGACTCAAGATACATACAAGCGTAAATCCGCAGCAAAACGGATAAAATTAAGTTAATTTGTATAGTTTAATCATCGAATACTTGCCATAATATGAAACAATTATGTTTTGGAACTTTGTAAAATAAAAATTAAATCTGACCTCTAGCACAAAAAAAAACACATTTCGTACATTAACAAACTAAATACTTTCCGAAAAATGGATTTAAACTGAAATAATAACACATTCGTCAAAATTTGTCGACCAGTGTAATTAAACTTTTTTATATTAAGTCTAATTTTAAGAAGATTTGCCATTCAAGGACCTAAAATCACTATTAACCTTCTTCACTTATATTTTAAATAATTACTAATTTATGTTATTTATTTTCATTTTGATTATGTATTATTACTTACCCTACAAAATAAACAGGGTATTTCGTTAAAATTTCGTTACACAGCAGGAAAATATTGGAAAATGCTGTATTAGCTCAAGAATGTGTATTATTTTTTATTATATCATCGTTAGTGACTTTAGGTAGTTTCATTGTAAGATTTATGACCAACGGAGTATAGCATTATTGAAATACTTTAATACTATGTGTTACAAAAATCTCATTTTAGATTATTTGTCGGTAAAACCCATATATTTTAAAGGTGCAGAGATGCATATATGATTCGTCCTATTCAATCGCAATAAATATATATTTGTTTGCTCTTTGAATATTTGACTTAAGGACTAGCTGAAGGGTATGTGTCAAACAACTCACAGCAATTTAGTCAGTAATGCGTATAACGCGCTACCTTTCTTAGCATATTTTTTCAGATTACGAGATGAATTTATGCACAATAAAATTGCACTGAGAATCACTTTCAGACTTTTAAACATTAGCCCTATCTTGAAATTATTTGCAGAAAAATATGTTTTTAAGACACTGCATCGCATTTGTTAATGCCTAGCTTTATAGTTAGAAATTACGCTTTTAAGAGCTGGTTAAAACTATTTACTAATCAAAAAACTATATACAAAGCAACGGTCGAATTCGCTTATATAACTGAATTTTATTTTAAAACGAGCTAATGAGCTGTATTAATTTTACACGGGCCGCTGCGTTGAATTCAGTGACTGTCAAATTTTTCATTTTCTATTCATCCACGTTTCTCACGGTCGATTGGGAGAACACGAAAGAGCTTTTAACAGCGTCAACTGAAAACCACTGAATTTTCCATTTGTTTTATTCACGCTTCCAAAGTCAATAGCGGTTAGTGACTAAATTTCCCTATTGTATTATTTTTTATGACGAAAATGCTTTCAAA
Organism: Plectrocnemia conspersa; assembly: GCF_051122295.1. Classification (NCBI taxonomy): domain Eukaryota; kingdom Metazoa; phylum Arthropoda; class Insecta; order Trichoptera; family Polycentropodidae; genus Plectrocnemia; species Plectrocnemia conspersa. Next base: position 13,369,517 of record NW_028277170.1, read on the forward strand.
AGGCAAACGTGAACACAAAAGAACTTAATTTGCAGCATTGAGATTTTATATCTGATGTTTTTCCATTTCTACTGCCTCTTCCTCACGCATTATTATTTTTATTTTATTAATTTATTTAGCTTAATAGCTAATCTTTACATCTAACAAATTTAGTAAACATATATAAAAATATATAAAAAATACATAACAGAAAGAAAAAATATACAATAATAAAGACTTAATATTATAATATTTTATTTCTATATGTACGAAGGTGTTTTTTTATTCCATTTATAAAACCCGTTATATTTTTGCTGTTTCGGATTTCTCTTGGAAGACTATTATATAAATTAAAACCTCCGTACATAATTCCCCTAGCCGTACTCGTTTTCTTATACTTAATTATCTTTAAATTTTCTCTATTTCTAGTATTATATTTATGTACATCTTTATTTCTTATTAAATACTTAAACAGAAATATAATTGAATGGGCAAAATAATGATGCATGTGTGCATATGACGTTTTGAAATTACAAAATAGGGCGTGCTAAATGATAATATTAAAACAATAAATCATGATTTTTTTTATGTTGGTTGAAAATTTGTATAATTTCATTGCTGCTTAAATAGTTGAATGAAAACTATTGTAAATTTAATATACTTTAAGCCAGTGTCTCTCAACCATTTTACACCGGCGCACAACTAAAAATGAGATATAAAAAAAATATTTTGAGAACCACTTGCGCAGAAAAAATATATTATTTATATAGTATGATCCGGCGTTGCTCGTGCGGATAAAATGTAATAGGTCAAAAGTGATAATACAAAAATGTATTATTTTAAATATTTATTAAATCTTATAATACAAAATAAATAATAATAAAAAACGATGAAACAGACATGATTAATAGAATTTCTATTAATCAAAAATAAATTTTGATTAATAGAATTTTGAGAAAGCAATGGCTTAAAAAGATAATGCAAAATCTGCTGCTACTTTTTTGCTGTAATATATTTGATATTTGGTTTCAGCGGTGTTTCAGAGAGATGAAACGCTTCATTCACATATATTTGTTTTTTATGACTGATATGAAAAGAAATCTTTTCACATAAATATGTAGAAAATAATTGGGAAAAAATTATGCCCTTGTAACTAAGAGATGGATATTCTATAATATTTACAGTGATATTCAAAACTAAGACGGTTTTTTAATTTTTTGTTGATAGTTTTAACTGTTATGCCATCAGCACCAGTATTTTTTTAATTTGCTTGTATAACTTATGACTTCTTCTAATTTAATTTGGTAAAAATAAATAAATCTGTTAATTTGAGTCATATGTAACCAAGTTAACAGATCTATTTATTTTCTCCGCCAGCTTCTCCACCACTGCTCGGATAATAACTATCTAGACCAGTGGTTCTTAACCTTTTCAAAGTCACGGTGCACTTTTGATCATGGGAAAAAGTGGCGGTGCACCAGAATTAAGAGGTCGAAAAAAATATGTGGGCATAATTTTTATTACATATTTAAAAAAAATAATAGTTACATACAAAATTACATACAAATTTTTTACATATTTTTTAAAATTAAATTATATAAAAAAGTTTAGTATTGAAAATAAATTTAGGTAGTTAATTTTGCCCTAGAACCAATTTTTAATTACATGTTTTATTAAAAATATTTGTATTATTATTTAAAGGTGCTCTTTGGGTGGCAAATCTAAGTGGTGCATTTTCCTCCCTTTGTTTACCCAAAATGACATTCCTGCTTAACATAATAAAATTTATATGATCAATCAAAAATGAATTAATGTGATACCTGAGCTTGTTGGCTTTTGCAGATATCAGAAATATTACGTCGAATATTTTATGTAGTTAACCTGAATTCTTCGTTTAAATGTTTTTTTCTCTTTCTCGTTTTTTAGTTTTCATATAAGTTGTTGTTGAGAAACCAATCTCACACAAATATGATGTTGAAAACTGTAACAAAATTTTCAGTGCCTTCATGTAAAGAAGTGAATATTCCTCTTGGACAGTAATCCAAAAATTCTTCATAGTTATTTCGGAAAATTTAATTTTTAGAGTACGATCAGTCGACAATGAGACTAATTTGATGATTTTGTATCCGGTCATAATTTTATATATTTAAGAATGGAAAATAATGTGCAATTTTTTCTTTCAATAAAGTTAAATATATTATCATGGCGGAAATAACTCCCTTGGGAATGTTTTCGTTAAGTGAAGGAAACATATCTACTTTTTTTTCTATTATTCGATTTTTCGAAAGTGTTATTTTTTTCCGAAATCCTGTCAATTTGTCCATGGATGTCATGAATTTTTCATTTTTTCCTTAAATGCTTGTGTTAACGTTATTTAAGTAATTAAAAATATCTGCTAAATATGCCACTTTAGCATACCAATCATTATTCTGAAGACATTTTACAAAATCATCCATACCTTCATTTCGAAAAAAGATTAACAATTCATTCGTAATTTCTATGAATCGGCATAAAACTTTACCCTTAGATAACCACCTGACTTCAGTGTGAAAAAGCAAACACTCGTACATAGCTTCCATAAAAATGCAAAGTTTTTTAAACATGCGTGTTTTTAAAGGTCTTGATTTTATGAAATTCAATTGCTGGTAATGTTTTCGAAACTAAAGATTCTCTATGTAAAAAACAGTGCGTAAATATAATATTAGGTTTTCTTGTCTTTGCAAGGGTTACAAATCCTTTAAATGAGCCTACCATTGAAGGAGCACCATCCATACAAATTCCTACACATAACTCCCATGATATTTTGAATTGTTTTAAATATGAATAAATAAGATCAAAAACATCTTGTCCTGTCGTATGCTCGGTAAGTTCTTTGCAGCATAGATATTGATTCACTATTTTGTTTTCATTTATGAAACGAATGAATCTTAGTATTTGTGCCTTACCGCTAATGTCAGTAGATTCGTCGACTTGTAAAACAAAATATCGCTTGGAAAGTTTATCGTTAACTGTTTTCTCAGTATCATCCGACATATTTAATTATTTTTTTATTGTATCGTTTGAAAGAGGAATTTTCATAATTTTCTTTTTGCTTCATCACTAAACATAATTTTTCCTATTTCACAATATGCAGGTAAAATTAGAGACTCTGCTATAGTATGTGGTTTTAATTGTACAGCAATCAATTCAGCAATCTTGTATGACGCCAGTTGTGCCTTATCGGAAATTTTAACAGTTTTTTCAAAATATTTCGCTTGTTTATTTTGCATGCTTAACAATCTTTTGAAGTTATCTTTACTTTTTGATGCAAGATTGGCGTGGTTCGTAGGGAAGTGGCGATTTAACTTGTCAGTATACATCGCGATATTGGACAGTTTTTCTCCACATACAACACATAGTGGAATGTGATATCCTTCCTCATTGATGCTAGTAAAACTGAAACGTAATATTTACGTTTCAGTTTTACTTCAGAATACTGTCCATTATTTTTTTTTATTTTACTGGATATATTTTCTTTTGTATGAGACGTATGATGTCTAGTAACATCTTCACTACTTCTTCCACTTGTACTCCCAGTGTCATTAATATTTTGTTCTTATTCACAATTTCGTTTGGTAATAAATTTATCCATTGTGGGGTATCACGACTATAATAAAATGTAAATTTATTGAAACATTAAAATTTTACTATTTTGCCGAATTTTTGTTTTTACCAATTTTCTCGCGGTGCACTTGCAATAAGCTCGCGGTGCACTGGTGCACCGCGGTGCACCGGTTAAGAACCACTGATCTAGACAATCATAGTTTGTCGCAATATGTAAATTTAACTAATAAAATTCTCACTAGTTTCCACCTGCGTCTTACTGGCTGCGAAGTCATACCCTAAAGTGAGCTTGGAGAATGGAAGCAAATAAGAAAAAATCAATACATGTAACTTTCACATTAAATAAAAAGACCTGCCCAATTCTTGGAATTTTTAGAATAGCATTTTAAAATGAATGTAAATATTTTTGGAATACCAGAAAATTTCTATGCATCACTGTTTTAAGCAGCACACGCTTATCACCAAATACCAAGAGTAGATCAGCAGGAAAATTTTTCCAAAAATTTAAGATGTTTTATAGCCATATCTAATATATTATTACAAAATAATAAGATTTCAAAAAAAGAAATAAGTATAATATCCTTTCATGTTAATTGAAGAATAAAATATATGGTTATAAGCTACTATTCTAGTAGTTCAGGAACCTTTGCTTAAAAAATTACTATATCTGTTATTCTAACGTTTATATTATATTAAAAATAAATATTAAAACATAAAAATCTAAAATATAATTGTAAAATCCTGGGATTTTAGTACAATTTATTCCATAATATAAGGATTTACCAATTGTCCGCAATTGAAATCTACGGGTAAAATGCCTCCTTTATTTTTTATTTTTATTACTAAGTACGGATTTGAAACTAAGGATATGCTTCTATAAAACGTACATTGACCGTTGCTCAGGTGCGAGAACTGAAACTACGTACGTAAGTGTATCGAGTTCGATTCGTGACGAGGGTTTGAATTTTAACCTAAACTATAAATTAAAAGAAGGTTACCCATCTAGGGATAAATTCAACTCCTATGTAAGCGGGAATGTTGAAATATGATAATTTATTTCATGGCAAACTGTTACACAAGTTGTCCGGTAAAATGCCTACTACTACTATATATTACAAATATTATTTTTAAATTTATTTTTATGAATATGTAAAGTTTGACTAGATCATTATACCAATACATCCAATTATTTTTAGTAGAGAATATTTTATATTTTGCAGTAAAGCAATATATGGGCAGTAGGCGCTTATAAAATATATAATTAAAATACACACATGTGTTATATATACATATATACATACATGCCTTTATATACACATACAAAATGAAACATTTTTGCTCCTAAGAATACGATTCGAGAAAATGTAATGCAAATTCGAATGTAATGTAAATTCGATTTGGTTCTCATGACTTACGAGAAACGATTTCTTAAAAGCGTCCTCGTTGGCGGACATTTTCCAAGACAAGGATTATTTTATCGAATATTAAACCGCATAGGCGATTTGGAGACTACATGTTTTTACATTAGTTTAAATCGAACCCGTCTTTATTTAGAGTCAACATTTATTATTTCTTTATGTTATATTCAATTTATATTTTTGTTCAGTAAGTCGCGCATTGAAATCATGATAAAAATATATAATATATTATTAAAAAAATTCTTCAACTTTTAGTTGTTATTAAGGTTATTTTAATGAATTTTTCCGAGCCCCCGTTGGTCGATATACGATGACATTTTCGTTTGCAATGACTTGCGTTAATATCACATTCTCGTGTTCAATTTTGTTAAATTACAGCGTTACATAATTATTACAACAGTTCGAACCTTAATTCTATATTTTTTTATACCAGGATATACTATCTTAAAATTCAATTAACAGGAATTTTAATCCTATTTAACTTAAGTACATTTTTTCGTTTAATAAAGATTTTTTACAATCCGTTTTGAAGTGTAGATCTGAAAAGATAAGCCTCATAGACCTTGAAAGGTAGCTCATTTAGAAGAAGGTAGCTTCTAGATAGGGCGCAGCAGCACTAATCAATACTGTACCAATGCTGAAGATGATCGATAAGGATTGGAAACAGTCATTCACGGGTAGAGTTGAATCAACATTATGGCTGTGGAACTACGGCACAGAAGACAAGGGGAAACCATTGTACTAATCTCCCGAGAACAATCATTATGTCGAGTAAACCAAAAGTCATGCCCTCCGAATTCCTGGTGTCCCTTAAATTTGACAGGGGTGCGAATAATGCGAAGTGTACACTTTATAACAAGAAATGACAACAAATAAAATATAAATCATAGGCAAAAGCAAGACGGTCTGGATCAGGATGTATTAAAAATGATGGATATAGATATTATTATTTGAGACATCTAAACAATAAACACAAACATGGTTTAGATTTTATTTTAAAGGAAAACTTTAAGAAATTTTAAACCATTATCTGATTATGATGATACAATTACTGGAAAATCGAATTAGTGTCAATATAATACAAATATTTGCTCTTACATCCCATAAAAACAATGAGAAGATTGTAAAATTATATCGAGAAATGAAATAATTATTATAATATACTAAAAAGACGGCACTAATACGATTATAGGTGATTTTATTGCATAAGGAAATAAAAAACATTAGAAAGAACAGAACGCTTCAGACTAGGTGATCGCAATGAAAAAGGAGAGCGGCTAATTAAATTTTGCCAGAACAAGAATTAATTATCTCTAACACATTATTTAAATTATCAAAAAAGGCTTTAAAAAGTTTTAACCGGTTAATTTAAATAATAATATAATATGTAAAACAATCGATTTTTTACCGATTAATAAGATATTTAAACACATATTATAATCAGAAAAAACTCTTTGCGGTGCAGATGCAGTTGCTGATCGCAATCTTTCCATTGCCAATATAAAAGCAATATTATATCTGCAGCAACTAAAGGATGAATAAATAAACTTAAATTAGTAAATTAATTGAAGCATTTTTTTTTAATTTGTAGTGAGCAACACATAGGTGAAAAAGAAGAAATAAATTCGAAGTGAGAAAATATAAAAATACTTCTAGTGAAAAGATGTTCTTCTAAACTAAGAACGCAGTCAAAAATTAACAATAGATGACGGAGAAAATATATGAGGCGTTGATTTTAAATGTGAGGCAAGTCTGTTTTGTTAAAAAAAAAAGAGTTTAAAAGTTAATTTTCAATGGAAATTATTTTAAAATTTCTGTTTTAAATCAATTCACAATTATATCTATAAATATTAGTGTATTTTTTTTACTCGTAAATTATTTTGGTCAATGATATTAATTGTTTTTTGATTTTAAAGGTGAGGGAAGTCCTTTCAAAATAAAATAATTTTAATAAAAATTAAATTGCATACTATGTTAGTTAGTTTGTATAGTTATGAAGTAAGAAAAAAATTGAAATATTTTGGAGTCTTACAGACAAATGGTTTCACACAGAAATGTGCCAAGAGAAGAATGCGACTGAGAAATCACAAAGGAACGCAAAGGACTTGTAGTTTAAAATATAATTTAGATATAGAAGAAGCGAAAATTTTAGTATGAAAAATATTTTTTTAGACACATTCAATATATCTAAAGAAAGAGTAGACCTTGCTCTCAATGCAACAGAAAATTTTCGTGTTTGAATTGAAGGTTCCTCCAGGAAAACCAACGAGGAAGAAGTAAAACGCGCGAAGGAACACATTGAGAGTTTTCCCCAATTTTACAATGTCGCACAATCCAAATAAAAAGTATTTAAACTTTGAATTAAATATAATAAAAATGTACAATTTATACGTTGATAAATGTAAGGATAAAATAACACAAGTTATGTTAAGGAGAAAATTTATGGGAATATTTTTAACAAATAATTTAATTGGAACTTTCAGCATCCACGTCAAAACACGTGCCAAAAGTGTGATTAGCTCAATATGAAAATTAAAACGTCACCCAATATTGAAGACAAAACAAATCTGAAGTAAATTTAAAATATGCCAAACTAGCAAGAAAAGCCTTACCTAGCCTCAAAAAACCCAGGAAACTATTTTGCTTTTACATTTGATTTGCAAGAAGCACTACCATACCCTAAACTAACAGTTTCTGTTTTATACTATAATGAATTATTATTATCTGGACACTCATTCTTGCTAAATGATCGCGATTTTGGTGTTGTATAAATGGCTATTCGAAAAAACAATTTTCTTTCTATTCCTGACAATTATTACTAATTAATACAAACATGTCGCAAAAAAATCCATTCTTACTACACGAAATAAAAAGTGAAAACTTTTATTCAACCAAACCTCTGGATGAGGCAATTTTGAAAAGTATCAAAAATGTTAATTGCGAAATTGTCAACTGGCTGAAAATTTTCTGGATACGAGTTTTAAGAAATTAAATTATAAAACACGGTAATATTTACTGAGACCGTTGATGATTTTCAGATATCTCTCGATAGTTTAATGAACAATGTATTTAAAACGGCCTACGAATAAACATCGATAAAACAAAATTTATGGTAATAAGCACGCTCCCCGTGGACCCGGTAAGTTTAAATTAGGCGGAGTTAGAATTGAGGGGGTAAAGCGTTTCAAATATATGGGTAGTTGGATAAACGACGAAGTGGACACTAACGAAGAGGTTCAGGGAATTAAAGACATTATTTGAAGAACAACCATTACCACGTAAATTAATATATACATTAAATAATAATAATATATTAAAAATAAACTAATACACACAAAAAAGATAAATAAAAACCATCTAGGACATTGGTAGTTTTTGACGCATTTTTTTTACATTACTGTTTCTCCGATAAAGCTTAATTTTTTAAATATACTTATTTACAACTTGCTTATTTTTAACATTATAGAATATATACATACATGCATACATTAAAAACACAAAAAAAAATTTAAAAAACATGTAATATAGGAAAAAAGTTAAAAATAAATAAAGTAGCAGAAAATTATATAACAATTTTATAATTATATTGTATTAATCCTTATCAATTAAAACACCTACACTATCTAATATGGAATGTTCTACCTTTGTCAATTCAAACCTAAAATTAATGACAAAATTTAAATACGTATATTATATTTAAAAGTTGCGTTATGCGCAGAAGTAATTAAATGTTTTTCGTGGTAAATACGTGTCCTGTAGGTTTTTTGACATTATATTATAAAAATGTGTAAACAAACTCATTTGAATGATTTCATAAACATTTCAAAACATCGTAACTTACGACACATGTAAAATAAATAATAATATTTAATTATTTGATAATAAATATGATATATTTACAATGAATAGCGATTAAGATAAAATAAAAAATATTTTGCCAAAATATTATTTGATTTTATTTTAACATGAAAGATAAAGAGGTTTATTGGGTATTTTGCTACCTAAAATTCGACTAAATGTAAATAATAGTGATAAAATGAGCAAACATTGACAATATTATTTTTAGGTAGAAAGATTTTAGTTATTTTTTAGAAAAAATAATAACTTTGTTTTTATTCTTTCCATATAGTATATACATATGTAAATGTATTATATGTGATATTTTTATGATAAAATCAAGCGATAATAATTGATTGTGTAAAATACTCTAATTGGGAAAATAATGCTGAAATTGTTTAAGCATTCTATTTTAGTTTTTCAGATAATATTGCAACATTAACAATAGATTAACATAAGAAAAACATTTCTAACTTTATGGTTTCGTATTTCCTTATAGTTTATTTTATTGTTTAAATATAAATATTACTTAAATATGACTTTAAATTTTTTTAGCGGGAATATTGCTATGCTAATTTACATGTATTTAAAATGCGGTTTTTTGGTTTATCAGTTATATTAATCGAATAACTTCCTAAGGTGTTTAAGAATCACAATTATATCACTCAAATGACAATTTTTTATTTAAAAATTAATCTAGTCAGAGATTTTATTTATTTTGCCCATTTTTTTAAATAATGTAAAAAAGTAGTATCCCTTCGACATTTAAAGAAACAAAATTTAGTTCTGTGTATGCACTTGACGCGTTACATTGACTAGAGCAGGGTTTCCCAAACTTTTTCAGCGACGGAACACTTGGCAAATCCGAAAATTTTGACGAAACACTTAGCTTATTTTTTAGGCTGGGTAAATCATAATAAAATAAAACATGTTATTTAAGAAATGTTATTAAATTTATTTAATAAACATAAAAATACAAATAAATAAAACTCCTAATGACTGATGATTTTGGGTTCTTAAATAACATTTTTTTTAATATCAGGCACAATTTTGGTTAGTTGTATTTTCATATCTGCCGTGCCGTGGAGTCTATTTCTGTATTTTGTTTTTGTTGCAATATACTTAAAAAATCCCACTTCGCACCTTGGGGAACTCTTCAGTCAGACTCGCCCAGAAATCGTTTAATGGCTGATATTTTTGTTTCAAATCAGAGTCATTAACTAAATTCTCATAATCCCTTAAGCCCACTGGTTTTACTGTCACGGAAAATGGATTCCGAACCCAGGAATCGTCCTTACTAGCTTTCGGAAAATATTCCGAAAGAGTTATTTTCAAGTAATATTGGTGTTCTAAAAATACTTGTGAAACTTTTTTATCTACTTGAAAATTCAATTCATTTAAACATTCATATCCAAGACAGGAAAACAATCAAAATTATTAGATTCAACCGATAAAATCTGAAATTGTATTTTTTTATCAAAAGATTCAATTTTATCTCTCATATTAAAAATTGTAATACTTTTTTCTTGTAATTATAAGTTAACATCATTTCACTTTATAAAAATATCCGCCAGATATGCAGATGTATCAACCAGGAAGGATTTGTTAAAAAATTTATAAAATGATGTTGCAAATTATTTTGTGATTTCAAGAAGACTAATAATTCATTTCGAAGTTCATAAAGTCTTAATAGTACTTTTCCTCTGGATAGCCATCTCACTTCAATATGTGATAAAAGTGCTTCATGTTCACTACCCATTTCATCGCACAAAATTTTAAATAATCTGGATTGAAGTGGTCTAGATTTTACATAGTTTATCATTTTCACGGCTACTTCATAACATTTTTTAAATTTGTGGAAATTTTTTTAGTCAACAATGCATGCCTATGCAAAATACAGTGACTGCTAGTAGCATATCTAGTCACATAAATAAAATTCGTATAACAAGCACTAATATCGTGTGATTAATTAACAAAAAAAATATGGTTTAAATAGGATCAAAAACACCGACTTATGAAATTTTTCCCTCCAGATTTTATACACATCAATGTTGAATATTTAACACATATTTTCAAGCTTTTTTATCAGATTTATGAACAATTTTTATGTATTAGCAAGACTAACAATTTTTTTAATCTACTCTAAATTTTTGTGAAATATCTATTTAGGCCCCGCGGAACACCTATTTTGGATCCGCGGAACACCAGTGTTCCGCGGAACATAGTTTGGGAAACCATGTACTAGAGAATATCTGATCTTTGTATGCAATTGATGCATATAAAGACAAATAAAAGAAGATGCATTATTCCGGACACAAGATCCGAGATCCGAAATATGAGCTTTTGCATACCTTAATAATAGAAAAAATCTGAGAAATAAATAATTGAAAGAAATAATATATCTTAATATAGAACTTCAAATAATACCCGAAAATATTTATAATAATTAAGAATGTATGAAATTGAACATTACACCATAATAAAAATAATTTAAAATGAACACTAGTACTTAATAATTATTAAAACATAATATACAAACATATCTAAATTACGTTTACTTTTTAAATCTAAAATAATATATTATAGTATAGTATACTATTTAAGACGCCCATCTTGACTTCCGTTTAAATCAAGATTTAAGATCGTTTTTAATTTACATTGTAACACATTCCCTACACTCTATTTTCGTTAACACAGTCAGTTCGAGAGCTATCCATTTCATCATTATTCATAATTTAGAAAGAGATGACAAGCTTATGTTTACGCCTTTAGCTCTAAAGCACACGATATGGATATACGTTCGAAATACTTATCAATACTCCGATTAATTTTTTGAAAACATTTATAGAAAAAAAATTTTTTTTAGTAAGTCGTCTAGCAATCGAGTACAGATGACTTTTGGGCAGTTGTAGACAAAATAAGTGAATTAAACGGGTTAGATTCAAGTTATTTTAGATAAAACTGTTTTGTGTCATGTTCCACAAATTTATTTAATATTTATACTTTTTCAGTCCATGTTTGAAACGCACAACTAGGACGTAGGGAATGTCGCCACTCTCCTTCACTTCCTTTTGGGCGTAGGCGGGCGGGCTAATAAATGGGTGCGAGAAATGAAAATGGCTTGAAATATGGTCGCGGGAAATTGAAAAAGGCCAACTTTTACCGCAGAGAGCAATTTTCCTCCGAATGCAACACGACCGGGCTATGATCGAACCGACCCTACGATTGTATCCCAACGCCTAGGTCATTTATCATCCAGGCTCCAAGTTTAGCGCCGCCTAGCGCTACTACTACTATTACTACTTTTCGCTCGGATAATGTAATTCACCTAGATGTCTTATTCCTTTTTCTCTCATTTTCGCGCTGCTCGTGTTTCCCGCTAACTAAATTAGATGAAATATTATTAAGGTCGACCCTTTAAGTTGGCGCATAATTGCTTCATCTTGTTTATACACACCTCGGTTTTTGTATTAGAATCTACTAATACTAGGCTAACTAGATTTACCGTTTACTTTGCTCTTTCCCACCGCTATAAAAACAATTTCATTTTTGTATTTGAACATCTAGGGAGCAATATTTGAAATAATGCTTCTCGCGTAAAATATTTTATTATAGACTGATTGAAATTGAGTAGGTTAAAACAACAACAAAACGGTTACATAGGTAAAAATAAGTTTCTGTGAAAATCCGAAAATTCGTAATTTTCATCTATTCGAAAATCAAATAAAAAATAACTTTTGAAGTAAAAATAAAATAAATAATCAAGAAATAAAGTTTGGAAAATGAATACAGGCTTATACACATATTTTTATGTTATAAAAAAAAACATAAAAAATAGTAAGATATTTTAATTTAAAAAATAATCAAATATTGAGTGTTTCAACTTTTAACCGGTACGAAATTTAATTTTAAATAAATCTGTAGGCAAAAAAAAACGACAATTCGGTTTGCTAAAAAAGTAATACCCTAATAATTACTTTAGAAAGCTTAAGAATAAATATTATTCGTATTGATTTCAAAGAGATAAAATGAACAATACCAGCCTTAAAAAATCTATCAGCTGCACAAAATAGCGTAGATATGTAAGTAATTTATTAAATTTCGGCTATTAAAAATGGTACTGTTTTTCGACTATTCGTTGTTAAAGCCATGTCTGTTACAAATAACATAAAGGACACATTTCGCAAAACAAATTATTATTAGTAGAATTATACGATTAACTTATAAAATATTATTTTTTTTGATACTATTTACGATTTCTAATACTAATACCCAAAATTCAAAAATAAAAAAATAGTGATAATACTAAAAAAAATTGCAGCACCGCATAAACGAACATATCCAGGTCAAGGACGAGAGCGGCATTTAGTTTCCGAAGATGAATAGTGACAGACTCTGCATTTCAGGACCCGCTACGTCTAAAAAGACCATTAAACGACAGCATTGCCAATTGGATATATCGCAAGGCTTTTATTGGTATTATATATTTTTGTATTCATGTATGAATTTCTATCCTATGTATGTATACGGTTGACAGGTGTGCTGATACGATAACGTTCTGTATTAAAATCTTAATATCAGGGCTTCGGACATTGGGTAGGTAGGTAAAGGGTGCGTTAGGATATTGCACCTTTTAGGTTTCGGAAGGGGCTAAATTTATTTTATTACCGGCACATTTTTCAAGAGTTTCCAGTGGCGCGAAAGAAAAGCTTAAACATTTCTTCAGATTACGCGGTGTTGCATATGTAAATATATTGACTGTTTACAATAATTTATAGAAAAACAGTGATAATTTAAAGTATGTATTGTCTTTTCGTACAGATTTGTCACGTTTATGATAAAGTCTATGCTTAGTTGGAAACGTACTGTGATTGGGTGTTGTGTTTCAAGGCGCATTTGCATTATGTTGTCGACAGAAAAATCACAGATTTTTTTAATTCAAACTAAATCTGGATGCAAAAACAAATGGGTATCTAACGAACTAGCAGTAAGGCATAAGTAGCACGTTCCTTTTGCATTATCTTTCATAACACTTGATGAGAAATAGATTATCTGCAATAAGAAGAAAATATCCGGAGAATGGTTACCCTGCAAAGAAGCCATTAACAGAGTTTGCACACGAAAAATTTATTCTGAGCGAATTATTAACTGATAGTTTTTTAGATTAGGCAAAACTATTACAGCAGAATCATATTGTATAGAAATTAAAACCATGCATGAAAAAATAACCGTACTATATCCAATATGGATAATCAGACTATTGTTTTATGATAATGCAAGACTTCAAACTGTTTTAAAATTAAATGGATTTGGATTTTGTTAATTCTTACACACACATGTATTTATATACATATACATATATAATGCCTATGTACCACATAGTGCCATATTCCAAAGTATAAACTTTTAGCGTCATCTCTTATATACTTTTGCCAGCACTTTTGCATCTCGACATACATTATTCAGTGATGTTGAAGTGAAAACGTTTCAGCCATAATGGAAAAAAGTAACTTGTGGCGCGTTATACGTATGCTCTAAGCGTCTCGTTAATTATTCTCTTCATGTTGTAAATTAATTTATGTATCTCTAATGCTAATATAACGCAAGAAAATAAATATGGTAAAATAATGGATATAAGTCATTTTGTCACAAAATAAACGACGAAGAATTTATTGAAAATAAAACATTGCGTAACTTTATTGTTATAAATTAAATCATTTTCTCAGTTGGCAAATGACATTAAAAATGTAATAGTATTATGTCAAAAAATTAACTCGAACGTTAATTTAAATAGCGTTTTCTTAAGTCAGCAACGAAAATTAAATAACTATGTAAGAGTTATGCACTATACATATATTATATATGTAATTATTTTTAAGTAGTATACACACACATATATTATTTTATTATATTAAATATTTTAATGTAATATATTTTTGTTGTTGTTTCGAATATATGTTTATATGGTGTATTATAGTGATTATATGGTGCAATGAAAATAAGATTGATAAAAAAATATTTCCTAAAATAAATAATTAGCTTTTAAGGGTTGAACATAAGTGGATACTGTTTAAAATAATGCCAGGTGGGACGCATTCGTTGTTCCCAAAACTGAGTTGCGCAACAACAAGCTTAGAAAACGCTGATTAAGAGCAGCGGTCCTTTACCATTTCATAAATGTGTTGGACTGAAATTAAATTTTGTATACTCCAGTTGACTCTTCATGTAGTTATTGCTACATTTTTATTGCGTTTTAATAAACAAAAATAAGCATTGGTTAATAATACAAATAACAATATAATTTATTGTTATACTTTTCAATATTGATTAGTTTCATCATATATAATATTACTTAATTGTAAACGAAAATTTCAAGATAAAAATAAATATTTGAAAAAACGACATTATTTTGGGATTAGCAAATATTATATATTATAGTATACATATATGTATTCATTAACTATTACTAGCTTCTTCGGCGAAAGATCATTTTAGTGATTCATTCATTACCATTTCCTACTAATTCGCGTACCATTGGTTGTAAACCACCTGATATAGAGGCCCATAAAAATAATCTTATTATATTTCAAATAAGTTTCGCAAGCACCTGAAAGTATTCAAAGTTACCTTCAAAGTGTACGTCAGTGCGGAAATTTCGTTTGGTTATATCATTTACAGCGATATCAAAGTTACCGACATCCACTGTATACAGTATTAGTTTAAATCCCCGTCTTCCTTCCCCTACACAATATTTAAACTGGTTACTCGTGTTATCGAACCATATTAACAGTGTATTACGCCAGCTAACCGATAATATCGATGATGAAATTTCGAAAATATCTAAATTATATCCCGAGGCAAATTTTGTACGATAAGAATACTACTATAGGCACGTATATGTAGTATATACTGACTGTATTATGCCAACATAATAATTAAATTCTGTTTAAGAGAAAGGCCCTTCTATTCGGCGACCACCTACTATGTACAAGCACTTCAGCTCCCCTCAGGGCTGTACCCTGAAAGATTTCGCACTTAATTTAATTTATACAGTGTATAGTGAGCGCTCTGAAAGGAAAAGTGTACTATAGGTTACGTCAGTAGTAATTAGCACACACTTTGTAAAGTTAGGCGACAAGACAATACAAAAATTAGTGGCTCGTTTTAATATAATTGATTACGATCAGGTTTTCAATATATATATTCAATGTAAATGCCATTATTGAGTATTCATATTTTCAGTTTTTAAGCTGAAGGAGCATGACTTTGCAGCCAAAATAGACGACGGAAAAGTACTTTTTTTATATACATATATAAATTACCACATATACATATATGGAAAAATATAGGCGGTGAAGTTAAAAAGGTCTTGGAAGTCGGAGAAACAAAATAGAAACGGTTCAGATGCCCACATGTGCAATCGGTAACATAAGGGTAAAATAACAATAGTACTATGCGCAGAATTCGGTGTTCCTAATAGGTGATTATCGTCTCGGGATAGGTGGTCCGTGCAATATTTACAAATAAATAAAAAAAATATTTTGTATAAATCAAGCATAGCGCAGAAACTAGTCCATTCGGTAAAATAAACCGTTTTCGTTCACATTTATGTAAAACTCACAAACCGTTCTACAGGACACGTCACTGTCAAAAACAGCGGAAGTGTACGCTCGCAATACGATTGAAAGTCAAATTTTTACGACTTATCGTTTTGATTCACAAATAAAACATGCAAGTATGTGCTGCAGAGATTCATTGCGAAAGCAACGGAATTTAATAACGTAAGCATAACGATACGAAATAATATGTGAAGAAAGTGATACGATATTATTTTGCGAGGGGTGCGAAAAAGGAACTGGGAGAATAAGAGAATTCATGAATACTGTTATTATAATAATATTTGACAGAAAAATTAGCCAAATATAATACTTTGAACAGTAAATGATATACATTGGGTTGCCAAATTAATAGGGACAGTACTATTTTTTTTTATTTTTAAATAACTTGCTTTTGATTGTCATTTCTTAGTTATTTTTTCTGCTTGTATCGCCACAGACACTTTTAAGAAGTGGCAACACTAGCAAAGTGTTACATCTGTTAAAAATTTAAGATTATTAAGTAAAAATATTAAGATTAGTATTAATTATCTATCAATTTATTGTTCATAACTTACTTTAATAAATAGTTTTATTATTGAACACTAAACATGTCCAAAATAAAATAGCAACCATTGTAGGCATTTCGACATCTGTGTTTAAGAAAAAAATCGACCAAAACCTACCCTTAGAAGTGGATTGCATTGGGAAATGTAGCAGAAAGCGGATTACCACACCTCGTACTAACCGCAAAATCAGAGATGTCTGTCTTCAAAATTGCAAAAAGAGCTACCTTGATGGTCAACGATAAAGGCAGCAAAGTCTCAAAGAACAGTCGAGAGGAGATCTAACTGTCAATCATTGTATTAGTTTTTATGCTTTTAAAAATTCCAATTTTGTGATTATGGTATTTTTTCAGGTGTGCTTTTCTGACAAGTCCACATTCCAAATGTGGTGGGAAAATCATCGTTCGTCAGACGACGCCCAGGGGAGAAATTCTATTCGGGCTGCCTCGTGGAGACGGTTAAATATCCTGCCAGTATCACATCTCCTCAAAGGGTATGGGACGCCGCCACATCGTGCAATGGACCATGAAGCAGGACAAGTACAGACAAGTACTAAAAAATCGGTTCCTACCTCTGGTGGTCAGGAGTATATGTTCATGCAAGACTCCACACTCTTCCATAAAGCCAGGAGTGTCACTGCATTCTTGGCTGAAAAAACGTGCAGGTTTTGCCATGGTCGAGGAATTCTCCTGACATGAACTCTATTGAAAGCCTGTGAGAGCTCACGAAGAGGGAGTGGCCAAGAGGGTGATTATAAACAAACAGCAGCTCATCGAAACCTTCATAAGGGCGTGGCATCACTCTTCTGAGCTAAGGAAAAATGCAAAAATCTGCATTGAGAGTATGCCACGACGTATACAAGCTGTAATTGCGACAAAATACTGTATAAGAAAATGTTCACATTTTATGCGATAATTAAATAAAAATATAAATGCAGATGAATAAGGAATATGATGTCAAATAGTTCTCAATTAAATGGTTTTATTAATAAATGTTAATTACTGTGCCAAAAATCATAGATATACTTTTTCATGAATATAGTAAAAGAGAAAAAAAATCATAGGTGTCCCTATTATTATGGTAGCCCACTGTATATAAGTATTTTTGATTAGCAATATGTCATCGCTGTTTCGATGTTGTCATATCGCAACTAGGACATCAAATTTTAGGCCACCAGAAAAATATTAATATTATTACTCACGAATCTTAAAAAGTTTTGATATTAGATTTAAAAATTTCTATTCATCTAAAATAAAATAGAGAGTTGAAATTACCTGCGCATATTATTTTTCTGTTTTTATGAAGTTTATATATTTTGTTGTTCCATGAAAGGGGTGAGTCTAATGCGTTTTAAGGGGATAATGAAACAATACTAACAAGTATAAATCTACTACAGATACTATTTCATTAATTATCAAATAATATAATAGTTTACAATCAATATATGTCACCTGCTAGGGCGGGTGTTTGATTATAATGTATTTTTTTAGTAAAAATAGAATCTGCTGTAGAATTCGAGCCAACGGTCTCTGGATTATTGGTTCAATGCCTTAATGACTGAATAAATATTTATTGTTTCTATTTTCATTAGGAAACACAAATGTGAAATATATGAAATGAAAAATAAGTAACAGACAAGCAAAAAAATTTGGTAAAACCATATTTACTTTTGGTTTTGGAGATAATGCTTTATGATACAACATAGGTTTGTTATGAACACACTATGTATGATCAAGTTTAAAAGTATTTGCATCTTTTGAAATACGCAATATTATTTAATGCCTACTTAATTATTGGAGTCTGGTGAAAAAAAAAAACTATATAAAAAACGTTCGAGAGGTGAAAAATAAATCAACCAGAATAAAAAGACAAAACGTAGACAAACTTTTCCATCGCCTTTTTGAAGTGAATAGGGACTACTTGGCTTGTCGTTATTGCGGCCCTTAGACTGATACTTAATAGAAAGAGCATGTATACAAAAAAAAAGTAATACACAAACAATCAATCGAACCTTGTTCGGTGACGAGTATTACGAATAATACAATTTTTTTATAAATTGCAACTCATTAAAAATTAAGCTATAAAAATAATATGTAATACACCTTTTTATACTAATTTTAAAAACTTGAGAAAAAACATTGTCGTTTTCATACCAGAGAATACTATACAAATATTTCGCGTAACCATACAAGCCTAAAAGTCACCTTTATTGGATACTAAGTTAAAAATAACTTTTGATTTAAACATAAGCATGGTTACATGGTTTGTTTGTAAAATAAGTATTTAACATTTTTCACAAAAATAAATATATTTAAAAAGCACTTTAATATTCAAATAAAGTGATCATTTTTTAACTATAATTGAAAAAGGTTTATTTGGCAGCGTTATACAAAATTTTCAATAAGATAGTTGTTATATAAATATATATTTTTCCACAGTTTATCTATAATCATTGCAGTATAATTAACAAAAGCGTTTGAGTATAATCCTAAGATAATAAGAAAAAAGAGCTGCTGAATTTTATTTTTCCACAGACCAGACCAATTTCTGAGAAATTCCCATTCATATTTGATTAGCTTCTTTGAAAGACCATCAAATTTAGTACTGCCTCTCATTTTCGGCGTAATAGCTCCCTAGAAGCTCTCTCTTATTATTTTTTTACGCAAAAAGTTTGTGCTATATGATGAATTTAAACGCAACTTAAAATTGTTATTATTAAATAAATAAACAGTCCGCTTGAGAAATTTTACCATACGCACTATGCGATCAAACAATTTACACTGTAGTCATTTGAGTTACGCAAGAAAATTTATCTTGGAATTATCGCTAATTTTTTCTGACTAAAGAAAATAAATTTGAGTTAAAAATCCAGTGCTTTTTTGTAATAAGAAATGTGGTGATAATTGTTTGCATTTGGGTGATCATTTAAAAAATATATTAGCAGTTATTGAACATAATTTTAATTAATTGTATTTAAGGCAAATGTCCAATTATTGTACGACAATCTTTTTGACTCGTTTTCTTGCTGTTATTATCTATGACTGAATGTCATCCTCTAAGTAACCACAGATCAACGTACTTTAAAAAAAGTTTCAGAGGTTAACGACAAGTTTGATGAACAAAAGTGCTATAATATTTCTAATCTTCAATGAAGCTTTTGTTGGAATGGCGATTAGATTAATCTGCTAATAGGTCCAAATTTGTTATTATTCTTAAAGAGCGTCACTCATGAATTTTATGCTAAGTAAAAACATTATAGAATAAACAACAAAAATCTTTTAAAACTTGGTAAATTATTCGGGAAATGGTGCTATTACGCCATTTTGGTGCGTTCTATGATAAAAAGCATTATAATTATTTACGAAAATTTAATCATATGTATGTTTCAAAAAAAAAATTGGTACCCAGTGATTTATGTATACATATTTATATATTTCAAGTTATAAAAATGAAAGCGATTTTTTTTATTTATTTGGAAACTCTAAGGTCCCTAGAGCCGCATGCGGCTCGTGAGCCGCACTTTGCGTTCTGACATTTTACAAAATTTAATTATGGTACGATGTAGATCGTTCGGTTTCACAGTGCGTCAGTATTCGCAAAAGCACACAAATAATCCGAATTCGCCTCGCTATAAGGGCGACAAGGAAAAATCATATTTGTAAGCCGATCCCTTAGCAAACGTTTGTCGCCTCCGGGGACCGCGGGCGAAAACGCTTATTTGCGAAACGCGTACCCCCGCCATCATATCAGTCTTTGGTTAATGAACAAATAAGCCTGGCGCCCGTTTCGCAAGAGGTAAATTTTTCTAAATTTTTAAAGCGCACGCCAAAAATTAAACGCAAACATGTAAACACCGTAAAAATACGAATTACTGCGCTTGAATAATAATATAACGCGACGAAAACCACGTTGTCGTATGTTTGCGACCCGCTCGTGATGCGTGTCTTGAATTTGATATGGAATGAGAGCAGGAGGCGCAATGTTTCTATTTTATATAATGTGAATAATAATACATTTAAAGGTGAAACAAAAAAAACACGTGTTAAACAAATGTTATGTCTCTGTTGCAATACTTCTTACCTACTTTTCTTTTATAAATACAAGTCATTAAATAAATATATATAGTATATATTTTATTTGGCACAAAATTTATATTTTAAAATAATTAATTATTACTTTAATTGAGTATTAAGACAATTTTCGGTGCATATAATGTATTCTCTAATTCATATTACTGTTTTACTGTTGGGTACGATACTAGTTATAAAATAGTTTACTATTAATAATTTCCCAGAACTAAAGTTTCACAACCATCTCGAAGGTAGTTTGTAATTTCGTAAACCTTTTGACTACATTGTATCAAGTTACCATCGACAGATTTATAATAATATTCCTACTGATTTTTCTTTACATTTTCGTTCAATTCAATACAAGCAAAATTAGGTTTCGTAATTATTAAAAAACAAATAATATGAGCTTTTTACTAATAAATTTTACAATTTAAAATAAAATTAATTTTAATTTTATAATCACTATTTCTTAATCTTTCATATAAATTATATTTTAGTAACAAGCATTATAAATAAAAACATATTTTAACGTGTAGTTTAAGTACACGCGATTTTTGTAATCATATAATACAAACATTAATGAGTTGTTATACTCAATATTTTGTCATAATAATGTCTTAGTTAGTCTGCCCCGTGATATTGAAATACATAATTTACTTCTCGTAACAATGGGCTAACGGACCGACCCTAATGGTATGTTCACACCAACACGGAGTAATGAGTCATTAATAATAAACAAGTGTAGCTATGTTACTAGTAGTTTTTTAAGCAAAAGATATGTTAAAATTTCGTTCAGAATACGAAAACAAAAAAAAACAGTTTTATTAACAGATCGTTTTTTGTCCATTTTACGGGATTTAAATATAATATGAATAATGTGGATTTGTATTAGCTTCTCAACACGCAAAAAAAATGTTAAAAAATTATAAAAAAAGCAACACGCAAAAAACAATGTGAAAAAAATTATAAAAAAAGTTTGAGAGCGTTTCGCCACCTTGAATGTTGCTTGTGAACACATCAAGGTGGAACTGTATTCGAAAAAATATTGTGTGAAGTTGTAACGTTATTCTTAAATTCGAATCAAAATATTTCGTTATACTGAAATCAGTTTTCGTTACAATGAAAACATTTTTTGTGAAAGTTTTTCGAAGACAAATTGAAGATTCATTATACTGGGAATTTCGTTATTTCGGTATTTACTTTATAAAATAGGATTGCAACTTAACTAAATATTAATAAAACAAAAAAAATACCAAAATGTTTTCAACATAAAATTAATATTAAAACGTAACATTTTGTATCATTTAAAAGTAGGTTTACAGTTTAAATAAATAATAATAATAAATAGCATCAGTTAAACATGAGCTCAAAAATATAACTGATTTTAAAAAATATTTTGTTACACCTTACTGTCGCTACAAAACAATTGATCCCCTATAGTTGGTGCAATTATAAGGCATTGATTGTATTTTAGGGTATTTAATGTGTTTGAGGGCCCATTTTAACGCTGCATATAACATAATCTTATCAAAAATTTTAATTTCAGTAATAAGAACGTTTTTTAGTTACTTTATAATTTAAAAAAGTTGTTTTTATGTCTTGTGTGTAGATATAAAAGCGAGTTTTTATTTACATTTAAAAAAAATTAAATTCTCTAAGGACTATAACTTTAAATTGCCAACGTTTGCCAAAATTGAAGTACACCCTTTTCTTTATTGAGAAGCTAATACAAATCCACATTATTTATATTATACTTAAAATCTCGTATAAACTAAACATATTTTTCTTAAGTTAAAAAATATTTTTTTTAGAATTTGATGATTTTTATAAGTGTTTTACAATTTAAATCAATAAAATCAATTTTGTGATTCGTTCCCAAGCGCGCCCAAAACAGGGAATTCCTCTAAAATTTGCTTACACGTGACAGCTCTTCTGCCATCTAACAAGCACTCGTCGCGCGCAATTCGGTACAATTAAATAAACAGTGAAATATGTTACAATCACATAATTTTTATTACAAAGTGTTAATTTAAGATGATTCCAAATGATGAAGCACTTGGAATTATAGACAATATAATCAAAACTATAGTGTGCTAGTAAGTGTTTGGTTATATGAATAATATATCACGGTTATTTTATCAAAATTACTATTGACTTTCTGGGATCAAATATTGAAAGATAAACAGAAGTGATTTGGGAATTAAAGGTATACATACCAAAGATAATTAAACATTACAATGGTAGTAATAATGAAAAATCTCATAGTAGGGTAAACAAAAAGTTACATTTTACCCACTATATAGTATCATTTACAGAAACTTTTTAGATGAAACATAAGATCTAATGACATTTACGTATGGCAAGCAATTAAAATATGATGTACAACTTATCAGTTTAAGAAGTGATGCCAATCTACGCGTTTAATCCTCGACGATAATTTCTGTTAATTTTGTTCTTCAGTGGTCGTTTAAATTTAATTTATGGATTATATTAGTAAAAATAACGTGTTCAATGTTTAACTCTTAATAAAGGTCTTATTATTTTTCAGAAGCAATGACAGAATAATTTGATGACCTATGTGACGACAACGTAGAATTGGTATATATAAATAAAAAGTTACATCAAACTACATAAGTAAGATGTAACTAAATATCCTGAATTTGACTGTTTCAAAAGAGAAATGATTGCACAGAAGAAAAATTGATAAAAAACAATGACATAGATTCATATTTTGCTACATCAGAATTAAAAATAAGCCACTCTTAGATATCCTGGCTAAAGATCATTCCAGGTATGCAATCACATATTTATAATCATTGTAAAATGTCATTTATTAGATAACATCCAAGAAACTACACATTTATAACGTTCCCACTGCGACAGCGCCGATTTGATCGACAATAACTTTAAATCCTCATACATACTAAAGATATATTACACGTTCACGTTTATAAAGTATTATTTACAATTTGTCAAATCAAACAAATATGTGCATTAAATCAGAAGCAATGATAATTTTTATGTAATGTAAAAAGAAAAACTCACTTTTCAGCCTCGGAGTCCGTCGACAGGAATTAAAAATTTGAAGATTTCATCACGAAGATTGTTCTATGATTGTTTATCTATATTAATCAATCTATTCTTATAATCCTTACACACATTATGTATATATTTTATTTTAATAGTTATAACATACCTAGTTAATTTGCAATCCGAATATTTATATTCCAGTAAGTTGAACAATACACATGACAAATTAATGAAAATTATTGTCGCGTAACAAAAGAAAATTATTGTTACATAACAAAATTATTAAAACCGTTGTCACGTTGATGTCGGACATCTTGTTTTGTATTTGAATGCTTATTTTTCATTGGTCGACAACAAAAGAATACAAACGATGATTAGCGGAGGTTCGAAAATCATCGCGCCAAATCTATTTTTATTTTTATTAATTATGATTAAATATATTTCCTTTGTTTACTTGTACTAATACAAATACAAATACACCGTTCATACAAAGCGATACGATTTACTGAGTAGAGAATTGAACGGAAATGTTTCATTTTAAAATATGCGCATCTGGAAGCGGAAGCGGCTTAGAACAGTTATATATAAGAGGCTTAGAACAATTATATATAAGATCTAGTATTGGGCACTCTATATGATGACTTAGTCCGCAACATACTGTCAAACTAGCTATATAATATAAATGTATAGCGTAATGAATTGCGACTCGAAAAATACCATAATTATTTCAGTATTTATACTCGAAGGAATACTGGTAGTATCCATTCCTATTTCTCAGTGATTTTATTTTTGAAACGTTGGGATACGTTAAATTATCAACGCGCAAAATGTTTGTTTAATTTAACACTTTAGGAAATTGCTTAAAGATATAATTAATACCATTAATACCAAAGGGTGGTCATATTTCTCCGTCGCGTCCTTTGTTCTTGTCTGTAAAGACTACGACCGGAGCACTTGTCAATTCTTCTCTAGCTATGACCGCACGACTGCTCTTATTATGTGATGAATGATATTTTTATAATTAAATTATGTTTGTGGCCATCGTAGCGTATTAAATTAGCCTGTCAAATTTCGATGGTCTTAATAATAAATAAATAAAATAAATCATTAAGATTTTTACTATATTATTATTATTATTATTATTATTATTTTATTAATTTATTTAGTTTAAGGATGATCTTTACATCTAAAAAATTTAGTAAACATATATAAAAATATATAAAAAATACATAACAGAAAGAAAAAATAAAAATATACAATAATAAAGACTTAATATTATAATTTATTTCTATATGTACGAAGGTGTTTTTTTATTCCATTTATGAAACCCGTTATATTTTTGCTGTTTCGGATTTCTCTTGGAAGACTATTATATAAATCAAAACCTCCGTACATAATTCCCCTAGCCGTACTCGTTTTCTTATACTTAATTATCTTTAAATTTTCTCTATTTCTAGTATTATATTTATGTACATCTTTATTTCTTATTAAATACTTATTAACATATTCTGGTAACATATTATTTTCTAACTTATATATAAATACTAAAACATTCATACTCAATATTTCTTGAACATTCAACCATTCTAATCTATCAATCATACTTTTACAATTAGTTAATCTATTTTTATTTAAGATTACTCTCATTGCCCTATTTTGTAATTTTTGCAACATTTGTTTGTCTAATTTATTTAACATATTTAATAGTGTAGTACAATAATTAAAATAGGGCAATATTATACTATTGTAAATTATTTTTTTTGTATTTATACTTAATATATTTCTTAATCTAGATAAAAAACCTATTTTTCTACTAATTTTTTTTAATATGTAATTACAATGTTCTTTAAAATTTAATTTTGTATCAACAATTACTCCTAAATATTTTATATTATCCACTATTTCTGTACTAGAGTTATTTATTACTATTTTGGTACTATTATCTAACACATTTTTATAATTAATAAACATACATTTAGTTTTATTCTCATTTAATTTAAGTACATTATTCTTTAACCATATTTCTAATATACTTAATTCATTATTTAAATTATTTACAATTTCTTTAATGTTATCACCTATGCAATACATTAATGTGTCATCCGCAAATAGATGAATTTTACATTTTTTCACGTTATTAACTATATCATTAATAAACAAAACAAATAACAATGGTCCCAATTTAGACCCTTGTGGTACTCCATAAGACACTAATTTCTCTTCAGAATATACATTATTTATTTTAACTTTTTGTTTTCTTTTATATAAGTAATTATTAAACCATCTTAAAACTATATCACTTATACCTATACTCTCCAATTTCTTTAACATTATTTTTCTGTCTATTGTTTCGAAGGCTCTCTTGAAATCCAAGAAAACTGCTCCAATGATTTTGTTTGTATCCTTAGCCAACAGCCAATCATTTATCACTACTTGTAATGCAGTTTCAGTGGAATGCTTTTCTCTGAATCCCGATTGTTGTTCACATATTATGTTTTGAGAAGTAATAAATTCCTTTAATTGTTTGATTACTACTTCTTCTATTATTTTTTATTATAGAGTAACTATTCAAAACGTATCTGATTAAAAGTCCATCTTTGTCCACTAAACATTTTTTAACGAAATGTATTTTTTAGTGGAGTATTATTTATTTCCAAATACGAAATAATAATCTGGTCAACACTAGCATTACTCGAGTTAGTGTGAACGCAATCGTATGCCCTCTGAAAGGATTACGCTGTATTGTAATATACAATAGATTAGGGGACGATATAACGCAACGGCCAAATCAGACTCTGACCACAACAGTCTCAATCAATATGCCCCAAATAACTAATTGAATTAGGCAAGAACTGTTCCTGGCGTCTAACGAGTATGGTCACTTTGATTAGGAAATTTCGCTTGAAAGTAAAACGACAAAGGACGCATTATAGGTAAAAGGGCAAACGTGCAATATAAATGAGTCTTTACGTACATACACATAACTAAATCGCTTTATTTTTTTATATAATTAATTATTATACAAAGAATATTTTATGTATCAAGGTTTACTAGGTCTCATCGCAAATATATTGTACTTGCATGAGGTTGTGTTTAAAATAGCCGTGTACAGCTATTTTAAACACACTTTAAATCGGATGCAGATAAAGAAAGCGGACGTGAGACTTATATGATGTTGAAAATAAAGGTATTATATAGCCTATTCTAAAAAAAATATTTTGAAATTTGTGTGTATACTTATTTAAAATATGCTATAAAATAGTTAAAATCCTAAAGAAAATGCGACAGAAAAAATTATAAATGATGCCTTATAGAGAAAAAATCATATGCTTATAACCAGTGTTTCATTTATATATACACATATACAATATATGTGTATATATAATATAATACATACAAAGAGCTTTGCTATCTTTTTAAAACAAAAATGCAAAACTGTTGAACAGTATAATCAGTCATGGTCATGTAATAGAAAACTTGCGATGTAAAATGTTAAAGAAGGATACCGAGCTACAATGTTTCATTATTTTATCTCCCGTTTTTCAAGATGTCACATTCTCGTTATACATACGTATGTATGTATGTAGATTCTTGCTTGTATGAACATATGTATATGAAAATTTCATTATACCCAAAGAAAATGCCGACACAGCAAAATGTCTTTTTGGCGCTATGAAGTTTAATCAGTATGAACAACTTATCTGAATTTTCTACCTCATTTTTCATAAGCTCTCAGCGCGTGCTATAAATCACACATACAAAAAACATAAAACACACGTGTTTTTCCTAACAATTTAGCATAATTAATTATCCCTTGTACCTATTATAAATTCATTTAAAAATATATGTTTGAAATAATTATTCTAATCACTTATTTATATTACATTTTAATATATTTTTCGATGGCAATTATTTCTATTTTAATATTAATTAAAATTTTATTATACTTGTATTAAATTACATTTAAAAAATGACATTTATTTTAATTATGGATTTTGATCACCAATATATGAACGCTACTAAATATAAGTGTGAAATATACACTAGACATGCCTGAATTAAACATATTAAATAATAATATTTTACCAAAACCATCCATAAAATATGTTTTACAACATACTGTAGCCATCTTTTGTATTCAGTGTAAATGTATTAATCCTTACCTGTAACAAAAAAAATACTAACTTTAATTAAACAATGATTAACTTTCATAAAATAAGCAGAATATATACTAACCGAACGTTCGATTTTGATAATATTGTAAAGTTTCAGTTAAAGTTTATGTTTGATTTTAACCGATATACAAATTGTACGACGTTTAAATCAATAAAAACAAAATATTGACTATAACCTTTTTTCTATTGAGTAGGAATAATATAATGATATTTTAATAAAATTTTAATAAAAAAAATATTATTTTAATAAAAAAATATAATATTTATATTTATATACCTACAATCCACACTCTCTACTATGAATAGCTTCATTTAAGTCCGCGTCAGTACCACCGAACAGCGTTCATTCCATGGAACGAATAAAACGTAGAAAAACATTTACGTGCAAAATTATATAATGGCATTATGGTTTTAATTGTCATGTTTAAAGTTAAATACATAATTTTTATTTATATTATTATATTTCATATTTTTATGTGTAAAAAGCTATTAAAATAGGATAATTTAAAGGTCGTTTTAACGAACAAACGAAAAGAGAAATTAACACGTCTCGAAGTAAGGCTATACACAATATTTCACACAATAAGAGAAGAGAGATCTCATGACTATTTAACCCGATTAGTTGTAAAAACATTTATTACAACTACATATCTAAATTAGAAAAAAATACGTTCTAATAAATTTTCCTATTTTTCAAATATATATTTTTAGGAGCAACTTCGAATATAATTTTCATTAGCAACATGTCGGATTTTTGTAAAAAAAAAATTATTAAACCTGGGGTGCGAATATTTCTAGTAATAAATTTGTGCTAATTGTGGTGTGCCGCGGAATTCTGGAAAAGATTTGGTGTGCCGTAAGTGAGAAAACACTATAACACGGTTATTTCTTCTGACCTAAATTGTATTTTTAGAAATCCCCATTAATCGTTGAAACACGAGGTTCATTGATACGTATCGAAATGTTTCCGCGACACGGCAGCAAACGGGTGGGTTTCATAATTAAATCTTTGATAATTTGTAATAATTACATTGTACAATAATTCTACACTGCGCCTGTTCCCTGCGACATTTGAAACATCTTGTGTGACTAAATTGCTTTTTGCAAGACATAATATATAATATATAAACGGCTTGATTTTGCTTTGTGTATGAACGACCCTTGACGTACGATGCGCTATAGAAACCTATTACAATTGAACTAATGTGAGGAAAGGGGGCGTAGGTCTGAAATAGCTGATTTGATATTTTTTTATATTTATTTGGGGTAACTCTCGAATAAGCCAAGTATTATTTTTTAATTAAAAAAAGGCGGAAAAATACAAGAAAAAATCATATTTAAAAATGCTGTACCTAATAATATATTAGCTATTATAAAATTATATTATGTTCATTAATGACATAGAAACAGCAATAGAGCATTCAGATTTTTTATTATATGCAGATGACTTGAAAATTTACAAGAAAATGCATTCGATTTCTGATTCCCTCGACCTATAGGAGGATCTCAACTCTATATGGAAATGGGCTTGCTATAACCAATTGCCTTTCAGTGTAAAGAAATGTCACAATTTCATTTTCAAGGTCGTTAACGCCGGCAAAAAATTCATACCATCTAGGCGAATATTTTCTGGAAAGGTTTTCTTCAACTAAGGATTTAGGAGTGACTTTCGAAGAACGTTGGAAATTTAGCCAGCACATTGCAGAGACTCATAGCAATTTTTTAAATATAAGTTTCTATAAAAGCAAAAAAAAAATGTAGCGTTTTTTTTATCCAAAATATTATTTCAATTTGAAAAAATATAATTGACTATATCTAAAAACTATATTATAAACATTACATAAATACTAATATAAAATCATAGCGAATTTTGCATATATTTTGCTTTTTTGTGGTTATGTGATATTAACTCATTTTTGTTAAATTTTTTCTAGTCCGATTAAATTGAAACTTTTAAGCATATTATATTTTTATTTAAGCACAAATATATTCTTCGTTGATTTTAAGATAAAAATAATAGCTTTGATCTATTGTGGTAGTTTATACAATTTATACAATGTATACTTTTATAAAGTATTTCTGTAAGAGGATTACAATATACAAATTACACTCACAATGGTCTTGATACTCGTCCAACATTGTATCTATGATCTGTTCGATTACTCTATTCCAAGTCATAGCAAGTTTTTGGGGTCGGTCCGAATAAGAAGAAGGGTCGTTACCGATCCACGAACACAAAGAGCAATCATAATAATCCATCGGCTTCCTTTGTGTTCAATTATCGGGCCGACAATCGGAAATCGGTGTGCCGACGAGGAAAAATACTTTTTTTACACCACCACACACAATACACATACATATACCACCTTTGCAGTCAGGTTTTCCGGTTTTTCTGTCCTTTTTCTTGCAACCTTAAATATAAAAGTTGTGTGGGCGGCGTACGTGTGCTGAAAGAACAATTGCGCTGAATAATCTGTCCTGTCGGACGATTCGTCCTATCGGACCTAGGCCATTTATATTGCACATTGGTCGCCTTACAATTAGGTTAACCCTTTTTATCACCCGGAACAAATGCGAAAGAATTTTCCGCGGTGTTATATTTACATTAAATTTAACATACAATTTGAAATTTTACCATAATCGTTACATTGCCTAATTTCATAGTCGTCAACTTTACAAGAATGACAAAAATGTTGTTGAATTGCAAAAATTTTCATTAGTTCGTCCAACTGATAAACTGATTACTTATTATTTGTCAGGTGTGAGATTTATACACAATATATCAGAATGCTAATAGCAAAATTACAGTATTAAGACATGGCTTCCACAAAATAAAAAATTAAATATAGTTCGTTAAAATAAGATTTTTATTCCAGTCAATTATTTTATTTAAATACTTAATATTTATTTTAAGCACGGTTAATCCGCAAACCTGTGTTTGTATATCTGCGAAATAAGCATAGTATAATACAATATTGTGGCAATCCATAGAAAAATTGTGTTCAAATTATAAAAATAATGTATCTGAGACTTTTATCATATAATGACAAATAATAATAAAAAAATATCTTTGCGACTAATTAACAATCTAAATAACATTTTTTTTAAGAAAAATAAGAGTTCATTATTATTTTTTGCTTAGCAAAATATAATAATGATTAAATTCTTGGAATTTTCTTTCAGAGAATAATCGGTTTATGAGTAAAATATCCCAAATTTTCACGTCGCATGTAAAGAATTGTATATTTAAATTTTATTTATGAAACATAGCAGTTTAAATAAAAAAGTCTAGATATTTCATCCTGCAATTTAATTTTTTTTTTAATATTTTACCACTCAGTGTAATGTTTGTACCTATTGTGTAAAGTATAGCTTATATTTATATACATGTATTGTATTATTAATGCTCTCTAAAGTTTGTATTGATGTTATTTTTTAATTAACTATATTATTCATAATTGATTCTAGTTTTTGTATAATCAATTAGATACATTAATTTTTGCATAAGATTTAAAACCTAAAATTGCATCACTAAGATCGAATAACAACTTTAATTCGATACAAATTTTTTGGTTTTAGGGTTATAATACAAAAAAGTAAAATATATTACATATATGTTGTACTTTTCTACATGCAGCATGACAAATTGATCGTAAATTTCTTAGTCACCCTCGAGCAACAGGATAGCACATTTTTCCTAATCCACATATATCTCTTTTCTTTTCACGATCGTATATCGAACCAATTGCCGTGTGACGGCGTCGTATATCAGAGGACGCCAACCTTTTTATACAGAGTCACGTAAAATATCGACATTGAAGGGTAACATGAAAAGTGCAGTGCATTATCGATAGAATTCTTAGTTCAGCACGTTAGCGCATTTCTTCAGAATTATACCTGCTTAAAATGTTAAATAAATATTAAAATTAATTTAATCGATAGTTTGTTGAATTTATTTTCCACAGACTGCAGTACTACTATATAATCCATATAGTAGTTACTGCACTACATATATTATTTTGTCGTGTGTCATATATCATTATGATTAATTAAAATTATCATGAATTTTAATGAAAATAAATTCATGCAAAAATGGGTAATGCAAAAAAGTATTATTCAGTATGATGGTATATAATATATAAATGAGCTGTTGATTTTGAAAGTGGAGCAAGTCCATTTTGTTTAAAAAAAATGAAATTGAGATAGTTTGTTTGAAATTAATTCGTAATAAATATTATGTGTATTGTATCTCAACCGATTTGCCCGAAGTTTAAAAATTGATTTGGGACCCATTAAATGGAAAAGAATATAAAGAGAATTTTATTTTAAGCTCTCTGCAAAGCGTCCAACGCGACACAATTTTAAAGTAAAATTATTAATTTAGCACGCAATCAAAACTAAATGTAGAATGTTGAAATGGTTAATTACCATAAAATAAAAATATTAAAAATCAATACATTTACAGCTTGTAATTCTTTAAATCCTTTTATATTTAATCTGGAACGTCTGTCTATACATATAATCCTAATAGATACGGTCTTTGCTCTTTTCAGACGAAGGATATTAATTTCATAGCGAGTATAAATTGAATCATGTTTTTAAAAGTAATACGATTTTTAAAATCTCTATAATACAATACATTTAACAAGATCGTTAATTTTAGTTATCATGAAATTGAATATTTAAATATGGAAGAATTGCATGATTCTAGATTTACTTATGAACAAATAATTTGTTTAGAGAATAATTAATAAATATATTTCGAGTACGTTTTAAATCTAACTACTAAAAAACCTATAAGTTGATTTATGACGCAAGTAATAAATTATAATTAATTTAAAATCTAAATTTCCGTATCTTGCTGAATCTAGTTTTTCCAAGGCTGAAGCGACTAAAGAATAGTCTGCATAAACTACAGACGAAAATATATTGAGAGAACGTTAATAAAGTACTGAAATTAAATCGACTAAAATGTGTCACATTCCATGCTGGTAAAAATATACGAGCAACAGATTAAGGCTTAGTATAAATCACTAGTTGTTTCTTTGTGGAATACATCTCAATCTATCATGTGTTATTAAGCCTAGTTTTGTCGGCGGTGAACTTTATTTACTCTCGTGGGCTTACCAAGATTATTTTTATTAAAAATAAAAACTGAATATCTTGATTTTCCAAAGTAAATCATTGTAAATTATTGCTAGTTTTAATTTAATAGATGTACATTTTTGTCGAGATGTTGATAATTAATTTTTTTTTTTGAAACTAGGTAAATTTAATATGTGATCATGAATCAAAATTATAATTATATTAGAATCACCTGATCTCTCAGACACGATAGAAGAAAACAGTAGGGGTTTTCAGCTATTTTAAGTCACTGATTAATATACTCGTGTATAAATTAATCGTTTTTATGTTTTTCAGTTTTATATTTTCGCAAATTATTTATGAGAATGTCCTATTTTTTTTCCTTATGATAATCCGAAGGAATCATCTACAGTAGATATATTTCCTTATTCACTTTGTCATTATACCAGATTTTTCCCCTGGTGAAAATTCAACCGAGTCGCGCATTGTACCTCCCCTATTCAGCACAATGGGTCATAAGGGGGATTTTCCGCATTTTACCCCCGCAAAACGAAGGTGCATCGTCCTGAATAAAATATTAACTCTTCCGAAAGGGGCATATTTTATGGAGCATTAATTTTGCTTTTTTCCGACATTCTATTATGTCATCATAAAGGGAGAGAGAGAGAGAGAAAGCGAGTAGAGTCCGAAACCTATTTTACAATTACTTCAAGCATCGCAGGACATATTACGTTTATTGTCTGACTTGACATTGATATTTTCTGACGTTCATGCTGTTTTATTGCCTTCTAAATTAGCGCCAACTCATGAAATTGTGTAGGGTAAACCTGGAGAATACAGACACTTGTATATGTTTAATCTCCGGAAATAACTAAGTGACGTGGTTTGAATATTAGAGAAATTGCAGTATGTTATATCCTGTCTAATGTATCATACATCTAACCATTTATTAATATCATACATTCAAAGGAATAAGGTATGCCGAAATTCTCTTCCGGCACTAAAAATAACAATTTTGATACGCTACTGAGTTGTTATAGTGTTATATATTAAATTTACACGAAAGGTAAAACAACAATGTTTTAACATCGCTTAAATTTTCATATTAAAAACAAGACAACAAAGTACAAATTATACAAGAAATAATAAAAATAATATTATCGCAATCTTAGGGAAAGTCGATTAACGAAAGCTAAATAAGTTGAGATCTGTATACCGTTTGGTACACTTTGTGCATTTATTGGAAGATGTACATTATTAACATGCTCTCATTTATAATTATATATAATAATTTGACTTATATGATTCACATAAAAACACGTTAAAAATGTAATAGTATATTTTTAATTAATAAAATTCATGGATGAAAAGATTAGAGGGACACGAAGATGTCTTTAATTATGATATAAAAACATGAATCGATAGAGTAAATGTATAAAAATAAATCATTACTAAAATTTTTTTGGAATTCTAAATAAATTCTAATGGTGAATTTTATGTAGTAGAATATCTTTTTATCTTGCAAACATTGTGTTGAACAATCA
Source organism: Plectrocnemia conspersa (assembly GCF_051122295.1). Taxonomy (NCBI): domain Eukaryota; kingdom Metazoa; phylum Arthropoda; class Insecta; order Trichoptera; family Polycentropodidae; genus Plectrocnemia; species Plectrocnemia conspersa. The sequence continues at coordinate 13,404,419 of NW_028277170.1, forward strand.
AAAGAAAAATTCACAATATGTTAGTAATATATCAATAGTATTTGCCAATAAATTATATTTTAGTAATTTTTTATTGAAATCCTAAATTAACTTATAAAATGTCTGAAAGACCCAAATTTACTCTTTAATACACATTTTTCTTGTAATATCTAAACGTTGTAAAATGTAAATTTTGCTCATTGTTTGTTTGTGAATGATGGGCGCGAGAGCTGCGAGCTGAAACCATTGTTCAAAATGTAGATGTTTGGCTAAAATTGCCTTACCTTGTTTCTCTCCTTTGATAATAATTTTCATGTACATAATACATACATACAAGAGAGCTGGCTCTTAAATGCCTTTATGGGATCCTTTAAAAGCGATGGTTTCATACGAGACGTATATTCGAGCGTAAAATCCGATCATGCAAACTATTTCTGCACAAGGGTGGATCACGCTTCATCACACTCATTTATAGAGGTCGCCTTAGAAAGCCTGTTATTTTTTATGTTTCCATGGATTCGGGTTCTATACGTCATCGGCAATAACCTCCTGTGAGACTATATTCGTTCCAAGAATATATTGGTCGCAAATTTGATAGAATTGTTTTTAAAAATGTCACCCAAGTTGTAAAAAAGATTTGGCAAAAACTTTCCAATTTAAAAATATTAATAATATTTATGAAAAAAAATATAATTGAACTTTTTCATAAGAAAGTTGAATTATATTTTTATAATACAGATAGTAATGTATATTATTTGCGACTACACCTATGTATTTAATCGATACAAACATATTCGCAAATATAGTTATTTACATAAGCTTTGCGGCTTTTTATTATTATAAATTGTTTGATAATCACAATAATCGAATTATGCTTCGCATGGACATATAAATTTATTACCTAGCTTTTTTTTAAATTATATTGATAAATAAAGTGAAATAAAACATTCTGAAACAGAGAACTCTAAGAACATCATCCATAATAATATTTAAATATTTTTGTATAACTAGTATATGCGAATTTTGAGAAGGCATTTGACAAGGTTTGTCATAGGAAATTGTCGGAACTCAATTGCTCGAAAATGTAACTCTGTTATTCTTAAGATATTTTAGCAATCATAGAATGTGTTAAACATTAATTGTCGAAAAAATATTTCCCTCCTTCGGGGGTTCCGCAAGGATCCGACCTGGGCCCTTTGCTCTTCACGCAATATATTAATGACATAAAAACCGGTATTAATTCAAGTTTTTTTAACGTATGCAGGTGATTTAAAATTGCTTAGATGTTTAAGGTGTGACTTCGCAACCAGTAAGACGCAGGTGGAAACTAGTGAGAATTTTATTAGATTATAGTCCATATTGCGACTACGATGATGGGCGAGTATCATTTTCTCCGAGCAGTGGTGGAGAATTTAGCGCAGGGATGTTGTCGGTGGTATCCTCAGAGGTCTTGTAGGTGGTGTGGCGGAGACATTATAGCCGAGGTTGATCCGTCTCTGCTACGGCGCTTGAATGGTACAGTCCCTCTCAGAATGTTAGCGACTATGACAGTATGTTGTCCGCGGGCGGAAGGGTGTCTGCTAATATCTTTGAGTATCTGCCGGAGTATGCTGAGTGACTGCCTTCTCCTCATTGGAGTCCAGGCTTAAGTATTCAGGGTTGCAAAGCTTGCTCACCAATCATGCAGCGATCATCCAGACTCGCTTCTTAGAACAACGAAATAAATATACGGCTTTAGAAAGTGACATTTGCTTGATGAGGTCGAATTGTGTAACGGGAATATTGTGACCTTGCGGTGCTATTTGTTTTCCGGTGACATATTTTTTCTCATGACCGTTTCGTAACAAATAAATATTCATTCAATCTCCGGAGAATTCTTGCGTGTTATTTATAGAGGAATCGTTTAAATTCAGTCGTATCGGGAGTTTTAGTTTATTATTATTAATGAATGATTATTTATGGTCACAAGAATATGATCCCCCACAAACGAGAGCATCAAATTATTCGTATGATTTCGGTGGAAACGTGCACTATATATCTCAAAATCTCTTCTAAGAAGAGGTAGATGTTCTCTCTTCACGTGAAGGACGTCTGCAAAAAATCTTACAAGATGTTTGCCTTTATTATGAGGAACGTCAGTTATTCGTGTCTTCTATTATACTTTATTTTGCAGCGTTCCTTAATCGGGATCTATTATTTGGAATCACTAAATAAGCAAATACTCCCTTTTAATGTAAATAAACCACCGACGACGATATGTAAATACGATTCGCTGAGTTCTCGCTACGTCGTTAAACTTTTTTTCAAACTACTGAAAGCTGCAATTAAACTATTATCGAGGAATTCTAGTTTTGTGTTCCGGAGCGTTTTAGAGAATTATGATCGCGTTCTCTTCTAAATTTCTTTAGTTCCAGGACGTCCGCACTAGCCGACTCGCCTGTGGCTGTCGCCATCCGGCTATTTGATAAGCAGGCATTACACATTAATCTATGATGTAATATCAGCTACGAGGAGCTGGTCCGGTTCGTATCAATTCATATTAATATTTTATAATTTTTTTCTGCCACTTTCTATCTATTTTTTGTGCTTTAATCATTCTTTAAATGGCCATATTAAATGTTAAAAATAGCGAGATTCTTGACGACTTATTTATAAATTATTTTTAATAAAAATATTATTATATCGTTAAATACACAAAAATCTCACTGAATATATATCCATGTATTGTAGTAATTAAAACCAGATTTTATTTTTATTACATTTTTGTTTTTGCCATTTCTTAGCACACTTGAATGTCTCGTCTATCTTTCAGGTGCATAAAGCAGCTTTTGTGGCGTGTCTCGTGTCTACTTTGTCATTTTTTACGTCAGAGCCTTATTACGTCGGTGGTTTATCATATAATATACACATATATGTATTTAATAGTAGTTTAATAGTCTTAAATATTTTTTTTTACAATGAATTAAATACAAAAAAATAAATAATTGCTTCAATTCAGCTTTAAAAAGTCGCTAGATTCATCGCTGGTGAGTTGTAAATAAAATATGTAAATATAATAAATTAATAATATTAATAAATTAAAATAATTTGAATCACCTTTCATGTTTTAAAATATTATATTATCAATACATAGACAAACTTTTATTAATGACAAAACATAATAATTTTTTTAATATTTATTTTTACTAGGGAATTTTCTAATATACATTAATCATTTATTATATAATATCGTCACCGTGTAATTTATAATATAATATTTTTTAAAGGGAATATTCTTATTATTTTCGCCGCTGACGCTTTGGAATCAAAATAAATATATTTTTTACTGATTCAAACCAATGAACTTAAAAAAATGGTCATAAATCATGCGGTCGCAGGCTCAGGGTATACGATAAAACGATTAATCAAACATGACCGGGATTCGGTGACGTTTTCCGTAAAGGGAAAAAGAGAGAAACCGCTTTCCCTGAAATGACACAAGCATTTCCGCAAGGACGTACTTAAAAACAACTAACTACCAGAATACAAGACGATTACATTAACCCAAATTATATACAAAACATACGTATGCGATTTACACATATGTATTATATGGTATAGATGAACAAAATTGTGGTCGGGTTTTGTAACTTGTATGGGACCGTGGGTTACCCTTAGACGGTTAATATTAAACTAATAGGCCTTTAACTGATGCTTATTTAAAATTCGCCTTTGCCAGTGTGTGTTTGGGCTGCGTAATAACATAGTAATATTGATGCAATGACACTTGCTTAAAAATTGAAGCATATTTTAATACCAATATTATGGCACTTTTTTAAATTTAATTCTGGCGTACGCGTTCATTTTTTTAAGTAATGATAATATAGAAAAAATATATATTTAAGCTTATTAAAAATATACTTAGCTCTACAGAAGCATCTATAGTAGTTACAGCATTTAAAAATATCAAAGAAGCAATTAAAATAAATTGTTCCACTAATATTTGTAATAAAAAAATATAGCAAAACATGAAATATTTAATGATATTTCACATTTACCTTACGATGGCAAAAAAGATAGTACTTTGCAAAAAGGGTGTTAGAACTAATTTTAAATCTTATAATAAAATAGGAACCATTCTACCGAATGGAAAAGACAAAATTTATAATGAATCAGAATAAGTACACCAAATTTCTTGTGGCAATTGTGACAAAATTTATATTGATCAGACAAAACGTAATGCCTGCACTACACTCTCTGGAAGTTCTCCGAACCTAAGTTACAACTGAAGTCGGCCGAGACCTACGACTTCGACCGTCGCAATCCGGATAGCGTCCGTGAACGACGTCCGCACGGCGGCTGCTATCACGTACAGCTGGCATATTTGCGCGCGATCGAAAATGTGTCAAATATTCGCAAATTTGTAATTGTCATACTAATAAAATTACGCTACTGGTAATTATAAAAGTTTGTGTGGGCACTCATCAATCCAATATCAGTGAAAACTTTTCGGTCGTAAATATTCAATTTACGCAAAATCTTTGTCGGCTTTAATGCCAAATGCCATAAGGCATAAAAATGATACTTCAGAATACGAACAACACATTTGTAACTATCCTAGAATTTGTCGCCATCGATTCTAAATAAGAATTCGTTATGGTGTGACATTTATATAAACCCATCTAGGATATTCGAAACGATTTTTTTTAACAAAATCCAGTACAACTAATTATTTTTAATTATTTAATTTTAAATGAAAAAAATATATAATTACGATATCTGTTAGAAGAATATACTATCAAAAAGATAGTCCACGACGCAACGCTCGATATGCGTGTTAACCACAGGACGCCTAAGCGCATACTGAAATTGAACCGAGTTACTCGTTCTATCTCACTCTCGTCAGTTAGCACGCGAGAGAACGAAAGGGGAAGTATCTCACCGCTCGCGCTCGAAAGAGCAGTTCTGACTTCGGTCCTTTTGACTCCGGTCTTTTTGCCGACAATGTTCGTAAGCGCTCGAAGCTGGCCAAGTCGACTGAATTACCCCCACTTTACCCCCTCGGACAACTTCCGAGAGATTTTAGAGCGGGTAGAACCGAACTCGACCGAAGTAACCCACAATATTCTACGTCCTTGGCCAACCTTGGCCAACTTCCAGAGAGTGTAGTGCAGGCATAAAAATTCACAAAGAGAATTATAACATAGAAAAGCGATAAAATGCTTTGATGAAAAAGCAACTCTGACAAAACACATAAAAATCATTTATCAAATCAAAATTTATCCAAAATTAAAAATTCAGTTGTAAAAAATATAGAGAAGAAATTGAAATTTAAATTAAAAGAAAAATAGAATGAAATAAAATATATGACGAGAAAGCCATTTCGAATACTTGGTTACCGGTTTTAAACCAAGCTAAATTGAATTTAAACCCATATTTTATGACTGAAGCTCTTTATACTCTTGCCGGAAATGACAGTAAAGCCTATCAAATAAAAAAACGTACCTACTTTCACTACCCTTGTATTTTTACTTTTTGAATATCTCTCTTCAAATGCTCAAAACTAAAAGAGAGTGATTAATACTAATATTTGAGTTTTTATTCGATTTAGAAGTCATCTGTTCATTAAATATCATATATCTAAAAAAACGGATAATTAAAAAACTAAAAAGATAGTAATTTTACATACAAATCCAGTTATTTTATGTATGTAGCAAAAAAATGCACAAGTAAATAAAATAAGCACATAAAAAACTAATATATTACTGTAAAAAATATATACTTTTAATGTGTATTGCTTTTTTATAATATTACATTTTGCGGTAAAATATGAAGTATAATATTTTGGGTTAATTTCGAAACATCAATCTTCTCTGAGGTTTACCCTTAAATAAAAAAATGTATGATTAATGCGAAAACTTAAATCAATTTTTCCTCAATTGTGCACGTCAAAGCATTTCAACTTTTATATTTATATATTGTATATATATATATACTACATACATTGGTCAAAAGGGCCTATGTATAAAACTTCTTAAAAAACAATCATTTAAATAAAGACTTTTTATTTGTATGAATATAATTTAAAGTGGACCTAAAAATGTATATGGTATAGTGTAATATTCCAGAAATATGTCTAAATAATTATTATAATGACTTCATTTATATAACATACGAGAAGCAAGACAAATATGAATGACTATACATTTATATTTTTTATATGAGAGGGAACATAATAATTCATACCCT